>NW_025951176.1:0-11836 GCF_021028975.2 Sphaerodactylus townsendi
GATGATCAGATCCTCTGAAGATGCCAGCCACAGATGCAGGCGAAACGTCAGGAGAGAATGCTGCTAGAACACGGCCATACAGCCCGGAAACCACACAGCACCCCAGTGATTCCGGCCGTGAAAGCCTTCGACAATACAAGAAAAATAATTTTTTAAAAATGTGACTGCAATTCTAAGGAGAGTTACTCTAGCCTAAGCCTGTCATGCCCCTAGAGACATGCTCGCTATTTTCTTTATTTAAGCCTCAGTTATACCCTTAGTTAGAAAGGAGTTAAGTTGCCTTTTGTACAGTATTCTGTGGGAGGGAACCTGAGTTAAGACCCTGTTCCTTTAAGAAGCCCTCTAGAGGCAAAGTATTACAGTATCTCTTATTAGTTAGCAGTCCCTTTTTTTCCCAGTTTGTTTTAGATTCCAGGTGTCTGGGGAAGGCTGGAGACAGCAATATCTCAGACGTATAAGGTGTTAAAGATCCATGGTATTCTGAGTACGGAAGCTCCAACAGAATTGCAAGTTGCAACAGAATTGCAGGAAAACAGAGTCCAGATATAGGACACCGGGAGAACTCAGAAGAAGCAAGCAGAACAGACTTCCTTAGAAGCAGTTAAGGAAGAATTGGAACCTGCAAGCTCTTCAGATAATCTCCAATTGTTTCCAGCATCGCAAGTATTCTTTATTATTTATTTATTTATTTATTTATTTAATTCAGTCTTATATACCGCCCTACCCCCGAAGGGCTCTGGGCGGTGAACATCATAAAATTACAAATACATAATAAGCTCTTAATAATTTAAATTAAAATGCAGCAAATAACATATGAACAATGCCCGCAATGGTCCTCATTAAACCACCCAAGAGGGGAGAAGAAAGGATGGGTCCCATAGATGATAATGGACCCTAATTACAGGAGAATAAAAGGGGGCGCTTATCAGCAGCTGGACGCTCCAATTAGTGAGACTTCGTGGGAGGAGTCAGAGTCCTAAACTTTCAGTATAATTAAACCAATTTTGAACTGTTACTCATTCGTCTGTGGGTCTTACACTTTGTTCTGGCGGAGCGCAGGGCACCTGATTTTAGTTTGCTGGGGGAACAGAACAAAGCCCATTCATTTCAATGGGCTCAGACTGGAGTAACGTTCCATATGATTGCACTGCAAAAAGCATTAATTGAAAAAAAGGGAGCTGATCGTTTTATAGCCACGATAGATCGTCAAAAGACTCGCTATTGTCAGAAACTTCTCTGCTCAGTAAAACTGCTCGGAGGATGGCCCCATAAAGCAACATGACAGGGCTGAACAAGAAAGCTGGCCATCCACTATTTTGCCCCATATCTTAGGAGTAAAATTACTTTCGAAAAGGGTGAGCCGTGAGAGGTGAATGCTGAAAAACTGCAAGAACAAATTTTCTATCTCCTCAATAGACAGAGAGAAATTTTTCTCTCTTTCTCACAATACTAGAACCAGGGGGCATTCATTGGAAATGCTGGGGGGAAGAATTAGGACTAATAAAAGGAAACACTTCTTCACGCAACGTGTGATTGGTGTTTGGAATATGCTGCCACAGGAGGGGGTGATGGCCACTCACCTGGATAGCTTTAAAAGGGGCTTGGACAGATTGATGGAGGAGAAGTCGATTTATGGCTACCAATCTTGATCCTCTTTGGTCTGAGATTGCAAATGCCTTAGCAGACCAGGTGCTCGGGAGCAACAGCCGCAGAAGGCCCTTGCTTTCACCTCCTGCATGTGAGCTCCCAAGGGCACCTGGTGGGCCACTGCGAGTAGCAGAGAGCTGGACTAGATGGACTCTGGTCTGATCCAGCTGGCTCGTTCTTATGTTCTTATGACAGCTTTTACTTATCTCAGCGTTGTGAGAAGATGCATCCAGTGCTTTCACAGCAAGCAGCGCATCAGGTAAACACGCTGGGTTTGAAATCAGTACCTCTATACGGCTTACTTTGGTCAGAGCAGAGGCATGCCAACCTAGGGACATGGGGATACCCATGTCCCGGGCGCACGCCTTTCAGTCACGTGGCGGCGCCTGAGGGCCCCCCATGTGACCAAAGACGTGTGCCCCAGCCAGCGCCCCACCCCTCCTCCCGGCCAGGTTGGCATCCACGTGGCATCTCTTTCTCCCTGTCTCTCTCTGCAAATATATAAAAAACTCACTCAGCTTGATATTTATGTTTCCACAATCAGCGAACCTTTCAGGTTATGGTGAGTGTCAATTTCATTCTGCACAGTCTCCCAGCATCCTCGGGGCATCTACGCAATCACTATTTTGTAATTTGCCCTAATCTCTTTCTGCCCCTCCAAAAAAGATACTTCCCCCAAACTCCAACCAAGCATCTTCAGAGCCTACATGCAAATGAGCCTTCTTCTCATTCACTCACATTCACTTTCAGTTTTGATTGTGCCTCATGGGGGCGGGGGGGGGGGGGGGGAGAAAAGGTTAAGATACGGCCAGCTGGGAGAGTGGAGAAGAGATCGTGCATGCCCTTCTGAAAACTGCATTGGTAAGTTTTAAAAGAAAAGATGACCTCCTACTTTCACTTTTACAGAGAGGCTTGTGCCTCACCAGGGAGCTAATCAGAACAAAAGCTGGCTCTTACTCCCAAGTAAGTGCTGTTTAAAGCAAGTGCTTATTCGCAAGTAAGCCCCGCTTACTTGCAAGTCAGGCTTCAGCTTTTGGGCTGGGAAGAAGGGCTGGAGCCTGACTCGTGATTAAGCACTTACTCGCGAGTAAGCAGGGCTCCACACGGAAGGCACGCCCAGTGGGTTTTTTGCCTCCAGGCGCCATATAGCCCCCATGCGCTTCTGGGTCAGAGTATATTGGGGTGGGGAGAAAGATCTATATGGCTTTGCAGTTTTCATGGTGACAAGACAATCACCCAACATTTTTTCATTGCAGGTAACCAAACCAACTACCAACAAATTCACAGTTTCCATAACCCCCAAACAGGAAGGGAGCTCACAGGGGCTAGAGATGTCTGGAGTGAAACATGCCAGCTCCTCCTCTGTTAGGGAAGGCAAGCAGTGGGCTCAGAATCACTACAAGAGGTAGGATGGTGTAGTGGTTAAGAGCATAGGATTCTAATCTGGAGAACCGGGCATGATTTCCCATTCCTGTACATGAGCGGCAGACTCTAATCTGGTGAACTGGATTTGTTTCCACGCTTCTACACATGAAGCCTGCTGGATTACCTTGGGCTAGTCCAGTGGTCTGCAACCTGCAGCTCTCCAGATGTTCACAGACTACAATTCCCATCAGCCACTGCCAGTGTGGGATTTGTAGTCCATGAGAGCCGCAGGTTGCAGACCCCTGGGCTAGTCACAGTTCTATCAGAACTCTCTCAGCCTCACCTCACAAGGGGTCTGTTGTGAGGAGAGAAAGGGGAGGAGTTTGGAAGCCTCTTTGAGACTCCTTAGGGCTGAAAAAGTGGGGTATAAATTCAAACATTTTCTCTTGCTCACCTGTATGACTTTTTAATGTCATCTGAAGTGGCATTCTTGTCCAGCCCTAGCACATGGTACAATGTTTCGCCGGAGGTAGACAATGAACGTTGCCTCTGGTCTCCCATCTTGAGCTAACCTGAGATTTAAAAAGAAAAAGAAATTCAGAAGATTGAAGGCATTTGCTGCCAACCCAGAAGGACTGTAGAGCGCCAGTAGAGTAACTTCACAAGGGCGTTATCACAACAAAGTACACCATGCTGAGTTCCTCCAAAGAAGGCAAAGCTACAAATACAATAAAGAGTAGAAAGCTCGGTATTTTTGATAGAAGAACTGAAACTACCCAGTTCTTTAGCAGAGGGGAAAAAAACACAGCAGAGTTATAAAGAAGGAGTTATCCTTTAATAAAGTGCTAAATATAAAAAAGTCAGGCTACAAAACATATTTACAAAAAGAGGAAGACGAAGTGGTCATGTGCTAAAAAGCACTGGCAAACAAACATGCTTACACAATAAACACACAAGGAAAAAAATAGCAGCACAGCAGCGTACAATAATGGAGCACAAGGACAAGGAGGAGAGCAAAAAAGGTAGAGGAAGTATGGAGCATGGAAAAGCTACACCATAATATGCAGGATTGAAGGTCACCCTCAATCAACCAATTAACTGCCCAGCTGCCCTGCATTTAACATGCAGCAACCAAACGGTGCAACTATCTTGCTCCTGCAATCACTTACGCAAGAGATGCCAAGTATTCTAACAATCTTAAGGATTCCATTCCCCCTTTGATGATTTTTGGAACTATTACTCTTCAATCAGATTTTGTGTTCTCTGTGGTACTTGTCTCATCAATAGCAATTATGTAATTTGTTATTCGTTAATTTTATTTGCAAGATTCCGGCTCTGCCTTACCGCCTCTCCCGGTTCAGCCTCCAAAGCAGTTAACAAATGAAAATGTACCAATTAAAAATATCAAATTAAAAGCCGCTGAAACCAACAAGCAAATCCACCATTATAACAAGTTAAATCCAAAGCTTAAAATAAGTACAGCGGTTCAAAACAACAGTTAAACCAGCCATTCTCAACCAGGGTTCCGTGGTACCCTGGGGTGCCGTGAGCATGTCCCAAGGGTACCGCGGCAACACTACCGCCCCCCCCCCCCTCATTTTTGTGGTGTCTCCCACCGGCGCCAGCAAGGACATGGAGCTGGCCCATGGGGCAGGGCCTGCAGCAAGGTCAGCAGCCACCCCCCCCCCCGTGCTTCCCTTCACCCTGGGAGGGGAAAGTGGGGGTGTGGCAAGCAGGGGCAATGGAAGGGGAAGATGGGGGGTGGCGGCAGGGGTACCGTGAGGTATGAAGAGTGAGGTCAAGGGTACCCTGACCTCGAAAAGGTTGGGAAACACTGAGTTAAACCATTGGGGGAAGAAGGAGAGATCAGTGAGAGAAGGCCAAGTGAAACAAGAAGTCTTCCACAAGCTAGCAACAGAATGGGGCATGTGAATCAATCTGGAGGGCAGTGTTAAAGAATTTTGGGACCACCACTGAGAAGGCCCTCTCCCAGGGCAAACCCCATGGCATGCAGGTGACAGTTTAGTGGTATAAATAAATGGTTTCTTCAGAATACAGTCAATAGTCAGACCCTTAGCTCTAGGCCAGGAGTCTGCAACCTGTGGCTCTCCAGATGTTCATGGACTACAATTCCCATCAGCCCCTGCCAATTGGCCATGGTGGCAGGAGTTGATGGGAATTGTAGTCCATGAACATCTGGAGAGTCGCAGGTTCCAGACCCCTGCTCTAGGCTTTTCAGGAACTATTGTGGTGCTGTATCAGAGTCAGCATGCTATAATGGTTAGCAGCAGTATGATTCTATGCTGGAGAACCGGGTTTGATTCCCCACTCCTCCACCTGTGACCAGCGGACTCTTATCTGGTGAACTGGATTTGTTTCCCCGCTCCTACATTCCTGCTGGGTGACCTTAGACTAGTCACAGTTCTCTCAGAACTCTCTCAGCCCCACCTACCTCACGAGGTGCCTGTTACGGGGAGGGGAAGAGCAGGTGTTTGTAAGCTGCTTTGAGACTCCTTATGGTTGAGAAAAGCGGGGCATAAATCCAAACTCTTCTTATTCTTCCTGTGAACTAACCTCTCCTGGATGGGATGCATGGCAGCAAGCGTGCCACAACCCACTAATGGGAAACTGGCAAAGTGAAGCTGAAAGCTGAACGTAAGCTATGATCAAGACTATTTTTTCGATGCTTTCTGTTTCTGGTGGAAGTGGAACTTAGGTTCTGTACAGCAGGACCCGAGTTAAAAGAGGGTAATCCAAGTTCACCGTTCAATGAATCTTAAAGAGTTATTCAGCCTTGGAAACTACTGTTCCCCTCTTCGCCCCAGTAACACTGAACACCACAAACGCTACAGCGAGTCAGCCCAAAAAGCAACGATCCCCAAAGACTATTATGCTGGGAATAGCTCAAGAAATCCTCATTTAGTCCTGGTCTTGTTTATCAAGAACAATGAGAAAACTTGGGATTTCACAAAAAAACAAAAACAACAACCGTCTAAATCCGTGGTGGCAAACCTTTGGCACTTCAGATGTTATGGACTACAATTCCCATCAGCCCCCGCCAATTGGCCATGCTGGCAGGGGCTGATGGGAATTGTAGTCCATAACATCTGGAGTGCCAAAGGTTCGCCACCACGGCTCTAAATGCTTTTACTGAACATTGGGTATCATGAGAACCTAAGTAGAGCCATGCTGGATCTATCTAGTCCAGCATTTGATTCACACAGTAGCCAACCAGCTGCCTCTAGACCAGGGGTCTGCAACCTGCAGCTCTCCAGATGTTCATGGACTACAATTCCCAATTGGCCATGCTGGCAGGGGCTGATGGGATTTGTAGTCCGTGAACACCTGGAGAGCCGCAGGTTACAGACCTCTGCTCTAGGCAGTCCACAAGCAGGAAGACTGCAACAGCATCTTTGTGCCTTATGCTCCACAGCAACTGTTACAAAGAGGCATATTGCTCTGGTACTGGAAGGAAAAGAGCCATCCTTTGTATATAATCATTTATAGTCCAGTCACCCACGAGTTTGTCCACTACCCTTTTAATGGATGAGCAGCAGTGGTGTAGCGGTTAAGAGCAGGTGCATTCTAATCTGGAGCAACCGGGTTTGATTCCCCGCTCTGCCGCTTGAGCTGTGGAGGCTTATCTGGGAAGCTAGATTAGCCTGTGCACTCCAACACATGCCAGCTGGGTGACCTTGGGCCAGTCACAGTTCTTCTGAGCTCTCTCAGCCCCACCTACCTCACAGGGTGTTTGTTGTGAGGGGGGAAGGGCAAGGAGTTTATAAGTCCCTTTGAATCTCCTATAGGAGAGAAAGGGGGGATATAAATCCAAACAACTCCTCTTCCTTCTTAAAGCCTCCCACATTGATGGGCATCACCCCATCCTGAAGTTTTGAGTTCCACAATTTAATTATGCACTGTGTGAAGAAGTATCACATGATAAAGTGGCAAAATCCCAACCCAAGACATCTTCACAATGTAAGGAAGGAGACAGCTGTCTCTCTATAAGAACCTCACCAACAGGTTCTTATAAAGTGGTCTCTCTATAAGAACCTATTCAGGAAGAAAAAGGGTTAACAGATTAAAAAAAGGTAAGTTAAGAAGTAAAGACAACCTGAGCTGCTCTCCCCTGGAATAAGATGGGCGGTCTCACCACAAACAAGAAGGAGAAAAAAGAAAAAAGTCATTTCCTGCCTCTCCGATTGGATGGTGAAAAACACCCACAAGATGTCCCACAAGATGGGAGAATCGTTAGGTAACCAGCAAAATAATTCATCCATCTAGCCAAGCATCCTTTTTTCAGCAACAGCCAATAAGATGCCTGGGAAAAGCCCATAAACATGACAACAGTTAATCACTGCTGGCAACTTTTAATCCCTGGGGATATCCAGAAGCCAAATTTAAGTTGAATAGCATCTGCAAGTGGACATTTGGATTTTGGTTATTACAGTTAGTCAAAGAAAATCCCCAGCAATCCTACCCAACCTGCATTTATTCAACCTCTTTCAACGTTATGTCCTCAATCACCATAATTGTTTTTATTTATTTCATTTAAAACATTTATTAGCCACCTTTCTACCTTACAGGAACCCAGCGAGGCTTACAATATAAATACGATACAACAATGATTTTAAAAAAATACATAAAAATGGCAAGCTAAAAGCAGTAATTTAAAATTACTGGCAGGGAGAAGAAATGATCGTAACATCCTATAGAAGTGAATTCCATTGATAGATGTTTTATTTTTTTTACTTGACTTCTATCCCAGCCATTCCTGATAGAAACTGGGTAGGATAAAAAAAACACAATGGCCCCTTCCGCACATGCAGGATAATGCACTTTCAATCCACTTTCAATGCACTTTGCAGCTGGATTTTACTGTGCGGAATAGCAAAATCCACTTGCAAACAATTGTGAAAGTGGATTGAAATTGCATTATTCTGCATGTGCGAAAGGGGTCGAAATGAAGAAGTAATAATTTATCATCGTTAAAAACAGACAACACAAATATTAACATAAAATTCCATTTGAAAAACTGATCCACTTAAAGGTACCTAAATACAGTAGATGCAAGATCAGCCCCAGGAAGAACAAAAAACCAGAGTAACCTCACAGCACAAAACAGGTAAGAGAGATATTGTAAGATCCAGTCACAAATAAGGAAAGGGAACAGAGATGGAAAAGGGAGAGGAGGGAGGGGAGATCAACCGATGTAATCCCTCAGTGTCCTGAACCACAGGTCCAATGGAACAGCTCTCCCGTACAGGTGTTGCAGAACTGAGCCAGGTCCCACGGGGCCTTGGTTTCATTAGACCACGGGTCTGCAACCTGCGGCTCTCCAGATTTTCATGGGCTACAAATCCCATCAGCCCCTGCCAGCATGGCCAATTTGTAGTCCATGAACATCTGGAGAGCCGCGGGTTGCAGACCCCTGCATTGGACAGAGACCTCCACCAAGCCAGGGCTGAAAAAGCTCTAGTTCTGACTGAGGACATGAGCCATAGAATCATCAAGATGGAAGAGGTAATACAGGCCATCTAGTCAAACCCCCCATGCTCAATGCAGGATCAGCCTAAAGGATCGCTGACAAGTGTTCATCCAGCCGCTGCTTAAGAACATAAGAAGAAGCCAGCTGGATCAGACCAGAGTCCATCTAGTCCAGCTCTCTGCTACTCGCAGTGGCCCACCAGGTGCCTTTGGGAGCTCACATGCAGGATGTAAACGCAATGGCCTTCTGCAGCTGTTGCTCCCGATCACCTGGTCTGTTAAGGCCTTTGCAATCTCAGATCAAAGAGGATCAAGATTAGTAGCCATAAATCGACTTCTCCTCCATAAATCTGTCCAAGCCCCTTTTAAAGCTATCCAGGTTAGTGGCCATCACCACCTCCCATGGCAGCATATTCCAAACACCAATCACAAGTTGCGTGAAGAAGTGTTTCCTTTTATTAGTCCTAATTCTTCCCCCCAGCATTTCCAATGAATGCCCCCTGGTTCTAGTATTGTGAGGAAGAGAGAAACATTTCTCTCTGTCAACATTTTCTACCCCATGCATAATTTTATAATTTTATGCTTGAAGACCGCCAGGGAGGGGGAACTCACCACCTCCACTATTGAGAAGGCCTTATTTTTTTTTTTAAAGCCAATATCCAGGCAGCATCTTTCTGTCCATCATTTAAACCCATTTCAATATTTACTTCATAGTCTTCTACCTGCTGCTTCTCAGTTTCTAGGGAGGAACAAGCGCCCTGTATTTTGGAAGCCAATTTCCACTCGCAGATACTGAAGCCTCTCTCCGGAACATAATCCGTTCCCCCATTCACTCCACTCGGCCCTTTCTGTACCTTACAAACCTACTGTGGTTATCAGATTAATTTTCACGAATGGCTCTGATGGCAGGTACGGCTGTGGCCAGGAAATGGTTCCCACTAGAAGAGAGTGGCGCTCTCCCTGCTGCACGGGAGGGCTTTGACTCGTTTGCCTGACTAGGCATTTAAGTCCCTTCTGCATTTAAGTCCCTTCTGCATTTAAGTCCCTTCTGCCTACGCAGCAGAGGAAGAGAAAGCAACAGCAAACAGGCTCATTCCAGTTCACGGAACGTGTCCGAGCTGGAAGGCAACTCTGAATCCAGCAAGAAGCGATGGGGAAATTACTTCAAAACAGAGACTGAGAGGGGATTCACTTTGGGATGAGGAGGCTTCCTTCAGCCACCTACAAAAGTCGAGAGCAACGACGTGCGTTAAAAACTACATTCAGAGCTGTGGTATGTGAAAACCAACAAGTTGCCAATTTTTTAAGAAGAAGAAGAAGAGTTTGGATTTATATCCCCCCTTTCTCTCCTGCAGGAGACTCAAAGGGGCTGACAATCTCCTTGCCCTTCCCCCCTCACAACAAACACCCTGTGAGGTAGGTGGGGCTGAGAGAGCTCTGAGAAGCTGTGACTAGCCCAAGGTCACCCAGCTGGCGTGTGTGGGAGTGTACAGGCTAATCTGAATGCCCCAGATAAGCCTCCACAGCTCAGGCGGCAGAGCGGGGAATCAAACCCGGTTCCTCCAGATTAGATACACGAGCTCTTAACCTCCTACGCCACTGCTGCTCCTAAGGATAGAAGAGCTCAATAGTTAAACATAATATTCACAACGCGGGTCAAGGAGTCAGAGGAAAGAGAAAGGTGGGATTTGGGGAGGGTGCCCCTCACCAGGTTCTAATATTATAAAGTTCACGCTCCAGAGCAGCCGTTTTCTTCAGCGGAACTGACCTTGCCCAACGGGAGATTAGTTGGGACAGCAGAAGATCTCCAGGTGCCGCCTGAAGGCTGGCAACCCTATTACTCCAACTGGGTACTGCCTTTTTAGACCTGGTTCACACATACAACAGGACAAGGTAGCAAAACCCAAAGGCGGCAGAACGGCAAGGACAGTTTCAGACGGCCTGCGAAGCGCAGTCACGGTCTTTTTGGAAACGTTCCAGCAGTGTTAATTCTCTGCAATTAGGAAACGCGGCACGAGAGAAACGGAGCAAGGGATGGGAGCTTTTATTCTGCCGCGGCCGGTTTTCGACACGAAGGAGCAGGCAGAGCTAGAGTCTGCTACCCGCCATCTGAAGGGGTGTGGTCTTCTCTACCCCTGGACTCCGCCATTTTGTTCTCTTGCATGTGTGATCCAGGCTGTAGATTGCCTCATGCTAGCTGCAGCAAGCGAGTCCCCTTTTGGAAGAGGAGAAATGGTAGTGTTACTTCTGGAAAACTGCTTTCATGGGTAGGAAGGCATTAATGATTGACAGCTGCCCATCTCTTGTTGTGGCTTTCATCTTGTGGCACAGATTGCCTGAAGAGGGCCCCCTCCACTTCTCTGCAGATTGTGTCAAACTGAATTGTCCAGGAAAGGCCTTGGGGACTACATTGGGGCTTCCTGATTTAATGCATTTTTTAATTTATTTTATTTATTTATGGGTTTTGTATACCGCCCTACCCCTGGAGGGCTCTGGGCGGCGCACAGCATAATTTCCTCATACAACATATACAAACAAAACCCCATTAAAATTAGATTAAGTTAGATTAAAATACAGCAGTAATTAACAAAGATGGCGTCAGCAATAAACCCCAATTAAAACCCTCCCAGAGAGAGGGGGGGAAAACAAAACAGGAAAGTGGGTCCCCTAGATGGCAAAGGAACTCCAAGTCGGAGGAATAAAAGGGAGGGGGCACTTCAGCGGCTGGACACTCCAAAAGCCCGGTGGAACAACTCAGTCTTACAGGCCCTGCGGAACTCACCAAGATCCCGCAGGGCCCGGACAGCTGGAGGGAGAGTGTTCCACCAGGTGGGGGCCAAGGCCGAGAAGGCCCTGGCCCGAGTGGAGGCCAGCCGCATCATGGAGGGGCCAGGAACCACCAGCAAATTGGCCTCTGCTGAGCGCAGAGGCCGAGTAGGGACATATGGGGTAATGCGGTCTACACCCAAAATCTCCAGGCATTTCCCAACCCAGAACTGGCAACCTGTTGGGTAAGAACTTTGTGTGAACACCTCAAATTCACCAGGAAAGGCAGGATGGATCACTGACATTTTTTTTCAAATGATATCAGTATTTGCATAAAATCCAGACTTTGTAAGCATTCATACATTTAAAATGCAAATCATTTACACATATTTCAGCAACCCACAAAAGGGCAGGGGGAATCTTTAAACCTAATTTTGTATCAGCCGGGACTTTTAACATACTCAAAAGTCTCAAAATTAGGCTGAGACGGACTCAAGCGGGGAAAGACCTCTTAGCAGAACTAGGAACGGTCCATTGGTAGACTTACCCTGAAGGGGCCTTCTCCTGGACG
>NW_025951177.1:0-30942 GCF_021028975.2 Sphaerodactylus townsendi
TTTTCTTTGCTGAATAACATTTGGCTTTTCTTTGCTGAATAACATTTAATTTTATATGGATAATCCTAGATTCAGAAGCCTTGAGAATTCAGCTGGTTGTGTGCATAGCAAGGACAGGTTACTGAAATTACATCTCATTTCAATGTAGTCAGAAATCAAACTTACACACTGTCTCAGAGTTGTCTTAATGTGGAGGAAGGTGTTTGCTAAAGGGCTGGTTTTCCTTTTAAGTGTGTTGCTTGTTGCTTCATAGTGCCTGAAAACACTTTCAATGTAAAATCTTAGCAAGTGGCGGAGTAAGCAGCAGCTCTCTGACACCTAAACAAGAACAAAGGCTGTGAGATTTACGCGGACATACCCAAATTCCTTCCAACAATTGATTTAAATGAATGTCTATATATGCCACATCAGAAACACACGTGCATTATTTGATCTCTCAAAACATGACCAGTAAAAAAAAATCTGTGAACTCCCTACAGTTGTAAGAGTTACATTTTTGATGGTTCAAATATTCAGTTTTTGGCAGTCTGATAAAAGAACGGCCTTAGTTGCTGCCTGGGAAGGGCAGGAGGAAGCCCCTGGCATCTGCCCTAGAAAGGGCAGATGGGGGCCTCCCCACCATGCCTCTTAAGGGCAGGCACGGCATCACCCGGGGGAGGCTGGCCAGAGCCTACAAAAGACCGGCATGGCCTTTGTACTGACCATGAGCTCCAGCAGGCCAGCAGATTGCCTACCCACTTCTCCCCTTTATGGTTTGATGATGTGTTAATGTATGCTTCTTTGTCATAGCCATTGGCGCATGGGAATTGGATCTGAGGGCTTGGGGGAGGGAAGCTATGGAGCTAACCTCCCCCACCTCCCATTTTGGTATGGAGTGCTATGCAGCAAGAGGGCCAACCACCCAGCTGAGCATCACAGCTGCTGGAACCCCGCTGCAAGCACAGTCACCAGGCGGCAGAAAGAACCGTTTGCCTAGGAGGTACCTCTGAGGCGGGAATGCCCAGTGTTACAAATCGTGATCAAAATCCCATGCCATACCACACACCTCTTACTGCGCAACAAACGGCTGGCTATGGCTGGGCAATTTACCCCAGCCATGAGTGTGGTGTGGTTATTAGGTCAAGGGGCTCGGGGAAGGGGTGGTCCCATCCTCGGGCAGCAACTAGGATCACAGAAAGTCAACCAGTGACAGCTGGAGTAAGTGTAAACCAGTCACACTCCAGTTGGATGTAAGTCCCTGTGATTTCCATGGAGCATACTGACATGTGCTTTGCTTAGGGTTGTTTGGAAGAATGTTTGGAAGTGAACTGACCATAAATTTAACCCAATATGAATTATGTAGGGACAGGCTTTCAGTTTGTTTGCATTCACACCTATGCTTGCAGCAAACTAACCACCAGGAGTAAGAATTCCTGTATGATTTAGCAGGAACAATGCATTTAAGCCTGGGAGACAAGAGTTTATGCTCTACCCCTGTGACATGAACAGTTAGCGTGTGATGACTATTGTAGTGCTGTACCTCTTATGAAGAGTAGAAGAAGAGGAGCTTGGATTTATATCCATCCCCCTTTCTCTCCTGTAAGAAGACTCAAAGGGGTTTACAAACTCCTTTCCCTTCCTCTCTTCACAACAGACATCTTGTTAGATATGTGGGGCTGAGAGAGCTTTGAAGAACTGTGACTTGCCTAAGGTCACTCAGCAGGAATATAGGAGTAGAGAAACAAATCTGGTTCACTAGATAAGACTGTGTAACCTGTGGGGAAGAGTGGGGAATCAAACCCTGGTTCTCCAGATAAGAATCCACCTGCTCTTAACCACTACACCATGCTGGCTTATGTGATGGCTACTGTACTACTATACCTTATAGGGCAAACATTATAAAGAACTTTCATAAAGGGATCTATGAATGATTAATAAGTAGCATGTAGAGAGAAATATTTCTTGCCCATTGTTAAATTAATTGTAATTTTGTCACATATTTTGCCAATGGCATGAAAAAATTAGGGAAGGGAGTTAAAATAATATCTAGATTAAAAATGGGCCAAATAAATATTTATTTTTAATCCATGAAAATAATTAGATTAAAAACATTACAGCTAACTGGGATTTCATGGAAGGTAACTTGAGCTCCATTGAAAAGATACTGCGGGATGAGTATGAGAGGAGCTACTCTTAAAAACTTGTGACTAGAATTGACAAGGTCCTTTCTGCAGGCAGAAGGATTTCAGTTTCTGGAGCATGACTTTCTTGCATTCCCCCCTCTTGCCGCAACATCAGCAGGTGGGCGAGAGGAAAGAAATTTGTGCTCCAATGGTGGAAATTCTTCTGGCCACAGAAATGTTCTGCTGGATCTAGGAATACAGAGGTACAGTTTCTAGTAGTCATCCTTCCATCAAATACATTCAAATTCAGAAATAGACTCATGTTGTCCCTCAGAAACCAGCCGCTGAGCACTTGTGTATTTGAAAGAAGATGTGCTTACTGGAGTATGTAGCAGGACACTTTCCTTCAGCAGTATCACGTCAGTCCTGTTATCCTGGGTTTGCTGCAATACACAAAATGAAAAAAGTCATATGAGTGGATGAAACAGCTGGAAAGGGAAAATATGGCTCCAGTCAGGTTGTCTTTTTGAAGCGCAACTGCTTAATGTATGGACCTATTGTAATTATCATATTCCTTGTTATCAGTGCTGGGATCATTGCTGCTGGTTGCTCGGTACCCAGGCTCATGCTGATTCTCTTTTTCTGAATTTTCATGTACTAAATCGCTCCAGAATGCTTTCATATACCATTTTCTACCAGTTAGCAATATGGCACATGGGGAAGCAGGTTTCAAGCAGGATTTGATGACAAGGATTTATGGGATTTACTATAGATGTGGCATCTGAAAGATAGCCAATGGGTAGCTATTGCAAATATTCCCTGAAGGAATTTCAACATGCACATTCTTTACACATGGTCTAATGAGGTCTGACTAAAATAAATCCACTTTTTCAAGGCTTTACATCCCCAGAAGCCTATGTCTACTTCAAGGAGTAGAACATCCTTGGAGAGACTGTTTAGAAGAGTATGCTATGAGCACAGCTCTCTGGCTCATTCAGCACATGCAGAATAATGCACTTTCAAACTGCTTCAGTGCTCTTTGAAGCTGTGTGGAATAGCAAAATCCACTTGCAAACAGTTGTGAAAGTGGTTTGAAAATGCATTATTTTGCGTGTGCAGAAAGGGCCTCTGAGTGTCTGTTTTCCTAAACTAACCATGTACCCACACCTGTTCTGAGGTTAAATGATTTTGCATGTAGAGCTATACTATTTTAGAGAACTCATCAAAAACAGTATTTTTACTGGCAGATACAGATGAAGAAAAGCATTAATAAATTCAGGCAATTTAGGCTGCAATTTTAAATAGGAGTAAACACCTCTGAGCTCCATGGGACGTCTAGGCAGAATGCTTAGGGTTACACTACACAAAAAGTAACCAAATAGAATTCTAATTTGTCTACTTTGGCTCTTCATTAATGAATTTTTGATGGGTTGGCAGAAAATGATTAAACTAAAATCAGTACATACATACACCTGATAATGAAACATGATGGATAGCATCTCCTACATAACATGGCATCTTATGTGAGTAATCTGTATTTGAATTATGAAATATTTTAGTTTGTCGTTGGGGATTAACACGATTGAACATTTTCTCATAAACCACAAAAATCCATGCCAAGAGGAATTCAAATGTCAGGGAGAAGATAAAACCAGAATAATCTACTTTTCTATGTAGACAAGCATGGGGGTGTGAGGAAATGTTCAATCCTGGGAGCCTCCACATTGGGTTCTTTGGAAGGTTTAGATCACAGTTAATCTCCAAGGAATGAAAATTCTGTAGCATCAAAGTAAATTAGTGCATAACCATCCTGTTTGAAGGGGTCACTGGGAGTCAAACATAGATTTTCAAAAGATACTTACGATAGTTTCTTTGATTTCATCAAAATAGGTATTTAGTTCTCGGAAAGATATTCCACTCAGTTCACATTGGCCAAACTGGAGCATTTTGCGTTCTTTTGTCATGCTTGTACCAAAGAGGAACGAAAGAACTGCAATGCAGATGTAAGGACCCATGGCAATCATTGTTGGATAGTCCAAACTGCTCCTGTAAAAAGACATGCGTTTAAAGGATTATTGATATAAAGGTATAGTTTAGTCAAGTTATCCTAGTGAGTCTTTCTGAAAAATAAAATATCATTTTTTTGCAAATCATAAAGACACAGACAGTGTGACTTTGAAAGATCATACCATCCTGTTTGTTAATTCTTTTTGTTCTTTAATAACTCATTCCTTGATGTGGAACTGAACAGGTTCTCCTATTTTATTTTTTTTTCTCTCTTGTGCCATCTAGTTTTAAGACACATTATTAAAAATAGATTCAATTCAGAATTCACTCATTACAATCTGAAGGTGACTGGAAAGTTTAACGTGTTATTGCTCTGATGCTTGCTCATCCCAAAATTCTGAAGTTCAGTAAAAACAACAACACTTAACTTTTATATTGATATTAATCTGAGACATAATCAGAGAGTTTAGTTAAGTGGAAGATAATGGTGTACTAGAAATGAATGAAGTCTCCTTTCAGGTAAATCTGTTTTTTGAAATTAAAAATTCAAGTTCATATTCCTTTTGTATGAATTGTTTTACCAAAGTAAACAACATTGAAGTTATTGCTTTTTTCACTAATCAGTAAAATGCCTCACTTCTAATGGGTAGCTGATAAAAATGTCTTTAGGATTTCATGTAACATAAAGTTACAGTGCTTAACTTAAATGTTTGGATACTGTGACTTGCAAAGATGTGTGTGTAGTTCTGAACCTGCATTGTTCTGGTCCTTTTTATATACACCTGGAAAGGTTTTACCTGAAATTTCCTGTGACCTGTCAGGTAACATGTACCTGTCAGGTAACGTGGGTGGGGAGTCCCTCGCTCTCCATTTCTCTCTGCTCTTCCATTTGCATATTTCAAAGATAGTTTCCCAAATGCATAAGCAAAAAAAGCCTTAAAAAACCAGACCTAATGTTTCCTTTGATGTGACATCACAAGTTAAATGAATTTGGAAGATATCTAAGATATGGGTTCAAGGAAGAGAGATTAATTTCTTAAAAAATTGCTGTTTCCTGAGGCATTTTTGAAGTAACATTTATTAGCATAAATCGACTCAGTTGAGCTAATAGTGTTTATAAAAAAAGATAATGTAGTCCCAAGTAGTTATCTCTCTAGATTATTTATTATTAGGTCTACCTTTAGGGATCCTGTGCATTTTAAAGAAATGGCCATTTATTACGAATATGAAATGGGAGCACCCAAAAGAAAACATTTCTTTGGTTCCCATCAGTCTGGGTTCCAGGAATTTCCCCAGAATCTCCCTACAAGGACACAGTTTCCCTAAGTTTCCCATATGCAGGTGATTTCCAATATATTTCCCATCAATGTCTTAATAACGACAATTAGAATTGTGCTTCCCAAGTTTCAAAAGAATGTTGTCACATTGTGGTTGTTTACACAGGTCCAGGATGCTGCTGCATAATTTGCTGCTTCCAGAACTTCCCTTTTCAGTAATTCTTTTTCTATCTTCACTTGTAGATAGTCCATTTTAGAGAAAGAAGGCACACATAGTATGTCATATATTCTCAACCACATCTCTTCACAGTTCCTCATGAAGAGAAATTGCCTGTACACTGTAGGGACACAGGAAAACAGGTCTTCTTAGGATTAGGGAAATTATGAGAGGAGAGAATGTTTGAGGAGGAAGAATATAATCTGGAAAGGAAATGAGTATTAAAAGCATGGATATGATTCCCCCCCCATTATATAATCTCCGCGCATGCTAGGGGAGACACAATATTAGGGATTGAGTGAAGCAATATAGTACATTTTAATCCCATAACAAAATTCCAGGCAAGGAGGAGGAACTGACAGCAAATAATTTCAACAAAAGAAAGTTTAGGACAGCTGTCTCAAGGTAGATGCCCTTTTGAGTACCCTTGATTCCAATGACAAAGGACACTACACATTCCAATCTGTCTTTAGATATTTCCAGTTCTTCTGATGAACATTCTCTCATTTCTCCTATCTAATCTTTCTTCCCCTCACCTTTATTTATCACTGGGAAAGGGCCATGGTTTTCCCAATCCCACTAATCGCTGTCCCTCTAGAAGTTAACCAAAAGCAGATGGCAAATCTGTTCCTATCACATTACATTTTTAAAAAAAGTTAATTGCTAATAGTCCCTTTCTTTGCAGAGATGTAAAGGAAAATGTGGAAGAAAGGTTTTGTCCTGCTTGACTAAGACCATTGGGCAGAGTCTTTGTGTGAGATTTATACTGTATTGGCATTTCATTCTTTCTTAGTATTAATGGAAAATTATATCAATGAGGACAGCAAAAAGGTTAATGCCCTTTTCCACTTCATATTTCTACTGTAATAGAATTGTAAACTAAACATCCTGTGTGAAAATAATAATATATACTTCTGAGCATATGCAGAATGCCTTTTACTCACTAATAACTACTATCAAACTCCTGCCCAACTCCTACCCCAAAATCTATGTCTAGAACTAAAGTATTAAAGATGAAAATGCTCAAGTAGGGTTAGCTCTAGAAAAGGAGTATTGTAGGAAGAATAACAGCCAAGCAATCTCTTGAGGCTTGCTGTCTCTCACAGCAAGAAAAATAAGTTATTTGGGAGAATCTAAATACATTTGAGCCAAGAATAATCCCTTATGTGAATGATGAGAATGTGTGAATGCCTTGTACATATGCAGAGGGTTTTCCACTCTACACAGAGTAACTGCAATCTGCAATTACCCGGTATTACCAAGGATAATTCTCTAAACTGAAGGGAGTTATTTGCATGTAAAAGTATACTTAAGGGATCCTTTGGCTTTGGATTTTTTGAAAGTACTACTAATTGATTAGCATCTCTCGTCCTTCAGTTTTCCTAACACTAGCAGCAAGAACTTATATTGCTATTCAATGTGGAATCACCCTGTGACTTTCATAAAGTCCTACTCAATGAGTTTTGGAATTTGAGATGATGATAGGGAACATGGCAATCTTATCCACTGAATATAATCATGCCCTCCTGCCATAAAATTTCTGGCTATGAACCCTGAACTCATTGTATACATCTCCAGAACAACCTGATAAAACAGTTTTCTACGCATCTCTTACTAAATAGTCCTCATATCAGTCAGAAGGAAAGAGCTTTACCTTGAGTTACTTCGTACGCTGGATATCATGGAAAAACTGAAAATCTTTTGACCATGATTCAATTTTTTAACACATTTGACATAATCAAAGAAGCTGGAGGTTTTGGTTAACTCTGGAATCCTGTATAATTACAATCAAGATTCCTGGAGATATTTGATGTCAAAGAAATGCTACAAATGCTAGAAAAAGTAATGCATTACTCAACAAGTGATCACTGAGGTCTTGGGCATCCACTGGAAGCAACTTTTAAAGGTTAAGATCCAGAAATAGCTCTCTTTATTATCTTTCAGCAAGATTATTGGAGATGTAAAGGGAAGAGCTTAAACAAAAAGTTATGAAATAGTAATTATGAAACACTTCCAGAGCAGTTGGAGAGTGAACTTTCTCAGGAATGTAAGTTTGTCTACTTCAATTTTTAAGAAAGTGTGGGAGGCAGGAAGTTTAATGGGGATGTCTACGTAAGACAATTTAATGACAGACAACATGAAAAATAAGTCTTTATCATCCTTTATATCTTGTTTATATTCTAACCTTTTTATTTAGGCAGTTTATAGCTTGAGCTATAGTCCAAAGGCTTGGAACAGATAACAAAGGGCTAAACACTATTTTTTTAAAAAAAAAAAATCATTAACTATAATATTCGAGTTCAACAAAATACTTTAAAATAGCTCTCAAAAGCTAGCCAAAATAGAAAGATTTTAGAATATTCAATGTCGGTCAAAATAGATATGACACTGAATCTGTTTGAAGCTATCCTGAGCCTGTTAGGGGAAGGTCAGCATAAATAACTAAATAAATTGTTGTGCCTTGTGAGCATATTCTTAAAAATTAGGAATACCAAAATTTAAAGTATTTATTAATATAGAAAAAATCATGTGTGGTACACCACAATATCTGAAGATCTTCTTAAAAATTATTTTTACTCTCAAGTGTTTATGTGTTTGCGTGTGTCCTGTGTACAAAAAATACCTGAAGATTTATTAGTAGCTGTAGTTCATTGGGAGTAATGTGCAACTAATGTCAGTAACATCAAGAATATTTCATTTATTTACCTATGTTTATAATCCACTTTTCTCCCAGAAAACTCAAGATGGATTATACAGTGCAAACAAATGTGATCAATAGGATGAGACATCTAATAAGCAATGTACTAAGATTGCAGAAAAATACCCAAAAACGAATCCTGCGTTTTGATGCCCCCCCACAAGGTGGTGCCCTGGGCAGCTGCCCACCTTGCCCAATGGGCATTACACCCCTGCCCATTGCTACTTCCAGAATAACATACAGGCACAGGTGGCATTTTAAAATTATTTTTCTCCCAACAGAGATGATTGGCAGGAGGTTGTCAACTTTATGCAAGGCCCTTGTACTAGAAATCACCAGATTCACTCAAAACATTGTTTCCATGAACAATGTAATGTCCACTAATGATTCATAGCACCAAAAGTCACTTTAGCAAGGAACCCAGTTAGAAGTGCTGGCCCAAGACTTTAAAAAGCTACCACCAAAAGCCAGTAATGGGCTAAACAATAGTGCAGCTTTATACCCTAAATTAACCTACTTCCACCTTCCAAAGAAATAATTGCAGATCACCAGTTGCAAGAGGTAAGACACAAGAGAATAGATTCTGTCCTTTGTCTCACAAATGGACAATTTGCATTGTCACTCTGTTGCTGCATGTTTCCAGTTTAGCAATAAGAACCAAAGAGATTGCTTTCAGGTCATGGATGAGTAAATTCAGAAAACAGAACTGAGTCAACATCCACTTCACTTAAACCCCAGAAGCTGATGCATGTGGAAATCTCATGAGCATTCAGGTATTCCCAGATATAGATCACATATGACAGAATTAGTGTGATTATCTTTTGGGATTTTTGGATCCTGTCTCTCCTTAACAAATATCAGGAGGGATTTATTAGCCTGAGGTGATCATGGGCCAGCAATCTCCCCAAATTTCAAAGCTGCATTATATTTTCCATGGCAAATGAGAGAGATAATGCAATTAAAATACACACACACACACACACACACACACACACACACCCCGTGAAGGGAATATCTTGTCAGCACTAACCCTTCCCTTCTAGTCTCATTTATTGCATCAGGTTTCTTGCAAAGTCCAAAGGCTTAAACACTACATCATCTTTGAGGAAAAATGATCGTAGATTTTTTTTTTAAACAAGCTCTATTGAATTGGTTCTCATCTCTATTGGGATTATGAGCCTGACTAGCAGTAAAGGTCATTGTACAAATAAATACAATGGGCCCTAGAAAGCTGTTGGTGGGAACAATGCCCTCTGAAGGGGGTAACTTCTCCTGCCTTTCTTTCCTCCTTGGCCCTGCAGATTCCCCGCTCTTTGCAAAGATGGGATCCAACTTTGAAAACAAGGGAGGGGGCCTAAGGAGATGGAGGGAACTCTCCCCTTCTTCACAGGTGCCCTGCTGCCACCCTTTAAAAGCTGGAATCCTGACTTTGTGAGGGGGGGAGGATCAGTAGAGTGCCTGTGAAGATGGGGAGAGTTCTCCCCATCTCCAGAGACATCCCTCTTTGCAAAGTCAGGATCCCAGCTTTGCAAGGGGGAGGAGGAGTCGACAACATGCCTATGAAGGAGAGAGTTTTTTCTAAATCCATAAGCACCCCCACCCCCAGTCTGCAAAGCTGGATCAGGGCTTTGCAAAGTTGGGGGAGCCACCAGGGTGCCTGTGAAGATGGGGATAATTCTCCCTATTTCCATGCCACCCATTAGCAAACCTGGGATCCTTGCTTTGCAAAGAGTGGGGAGCCTTTAGGGTGCCTGTGCAGACAGGGAGATTTTCCTCCACTCCATAGGCACCCCTTGCTTTTTTTTCTCCCACCCCACTTTCCAAGGTTCCCAGGCTTTGGGAAGCAAGGTGGGAAGTGCAACAACACGGGATGAAGCTAGCTGTCTCTCCCCCCTGCTTCCCAAAGTCTGGGGGCCTTGGAAAGTGGGGTGGGGGAAAAGATAGCCCAGCTTGTGACTTGTGGCCAGTTCTCCCTCCACCTCATTTCAGGAGGCCTGCAGGAAGGGAGATGCCCCCCCCCCCCATCTTGCTTTCTGGAATCAGTGTGCTGACTTCAATCCAGGATAATTTAGTGGCCTATAGATACCACATAGAAGAAAATATGTCTCATTGGCATGATAGCTAATTGTATATTTTATTTGGAACTACTATTTAATACAGATGAATATACAAATCTCTTTATCTTACGAATTTTGAAAGCTACTTGTTTATCTGTGCATTTTATTGATCTCTGAAGATGACCCTTTTTGGGTTGAAATGCAACAGGTTTTTTGTGGGACTACATATTAAATCATTCTTAGCTATTTAAATGTTATATATTGGAAGTGCGCCTGTTGAGATAACACTTACTTTGGATTCTAGCATCACTTGTTTTTAATTTTAGTTATTAGATACTGTGCTTTCCCCCTAGCTTTTCAGAACATATACATATTGAAGCATTACAATTTCTGTACCCAGTGTCTCACTGCTTGTATGAGTAGATGGTGACCAAGTTATTATATAAGTACATCTCTATTTCACACTGCTTTTGAAAGCAATATTTTTTAAAGTAAAACTTCAGGTGTTTCTTACCCTTACTTTCAGTAAGCTATGATAGCATGGGGTGAAGACAAGATTCTTATGCTGGCCTAATGACCATAGTAATACTGTCTGTCTTGTGCTAATCTGATTCATCAGATCATCCCAGAAATTAACCTTGTATATGAAAGCAAAACGTACCCACAAAACCTCCCATAAGGATTTTTAGCCCATATTAATTATTCATACCCAGTTTCTTATCATAACTGATGCATTATAACTGCGAGAATGAAGTTCATAAATAAGACTTTGCCGTCTAGTTGAACAAATTTACAACCTATCTTCCTATTATTTACAGTGATTGACACACTGGGCATTCAAGAATCTTCAAGAACTAAGTAGTCCAATCAGGTTAGAAGTTTTAGGATGGAAAAAAAGAAAAATTGCTTAGTGATGTTTATATTCCTTGGCAGTCTCCCATGAAAATACTAAGCAGGGCTGACCCTGAACAGTTTCTCAGATCTGATGAGATTGGGATAGCCTGTGCTATCCAGCTCTGGAAATTACTGTTATGTAGTACTTTTAAGATTGGATTCAAAGGTTTCAGAACCATGGAGAACACATCGAGCTTTAATGATTTTGCCATACTAATAAGCTGTTCAGAATTGAGGCAAAGGTCCTCAATAAGGAAGATAGGAGTCGTGTCCCTTACCATATCACAAGGGGTTGGCACTGGAGTTCTGATTGCTGCATAAAACCATCTTCCTCATCTGAACATTGTACATCTGGTGGTGCTGAAGGGTAATTAGGCATAAATGGTGAAGGATCCTGTTCAGGTTTGACGTCAAAGGCTGGAGGTAGTGATACTGAATGTCTGGTTGGATAAGACTTAGCCTAATGGTGCCAAGGTCCCCATTGTGGTAGGTATATCAGGGATGGCTTTGTGGGAAAGGGGTCAGTGAAATCTGAGCTACAGATCCTTGGACCACTTCCATCTTGCTGCATGTAGACTTGAAGGAACCTGCATCCTATAGGGGAGGTGGTGGTGGTACTTTTATTGGGCCTCATCAGATGAAAGAGGGCTATCCATTTGTCTCACCAACAGGGAAGGCATACATAGTGGTAGCATGCCCCCAGCGGACATTCTCACAGAATTGCCCCTTGCCAGGGTCACAGGGTGTCTAGGAGAATGCTTCAATGTATGCTCAGATTTCTTTCTCCAGCAGTGGTTCCAACATGGACTTGGAACTAGTTTCACTTGAGTGTTAATCTCTATGTTGGATCTGATGCTAGTGTCAAGGATATTGAAACCAAAGATGGAGAACAGGCCCTTTTCTCTGGCTGTACTGGACTCTTTCAGGGTGAGTCTCTGGGCTCCAAACATTTTCTTCCTTTTGTGCTGATCCTTGGGTGTGAACTGATGGCAGATTTTAGAGGCCCCAACAGTGCAGCTCTCCCCAAGGCACATAATGCACAGATTGTGCTCCCTCGACTAGGCCATTTTCATCCCAGTCTCAGACCACTTCTTAAACACCACCATTAGAGTTAACTTTTGTCACCCCCCCCCCATTTTTTCAGAAGATAACCAACCCCCCCCCACCCCCCGAAAACACTAAAGATAATTCTATAACCTTGTCAGCAAAGGAAGGACTGAGGGAAAGGGGGGGAAAGCGAAGGTTAAGGGGGGACATATTAAAATTTTTGAAGGGATGCCATGTCGAAGCGAGAGCAAGCTTGTTTTCTGCTGCCTCAGATACTAGGACACAGAGTAATGGATTCAAGGTGCAGGAAAAGAGATTCCACCTAAATGTTAGGAAGAACTTTCTGACTGTCAGGGCTGTTCGACAGTGGAATTCACTGCCTCAGAGAGTTGTGGCATCTCCTTCTTTGGAGTTTTTTAAACAGAAGCTGGATGAACATATGTTGGGAGCACTTTGATTGTATATTCCTGCATTACAAGGGGTTGGACTTGACGGCCTTTGTGGTCTCTTCCAACTCTATGATTCTATGATTACACAGTTAGTTTTCTAGAAGCAAAAATTCAAATACAAATTCAAATTACAAATACTCTTAACTACACCCAGCACGTCTGGGTTTTAAGTTAAACCTCATAAAACAATGAAAACATTAAACTCTTCAGCAGTGTATCATCATCATATATGTTATGACTGTAATCAAAATTAGCTGCATTTGAACAATATTTGCTTGAAAATGGCTTCAGGTCCTTTTTCCATGCTATCTCTGCATTTAATTCCTTCTCTCTCATTCCGAAATTTCTCCCCTTTCCCTGCTTCCTTCCTTCCATTCCCCCCTTGCTTCATTTTGCTTTCCTCTTCAGCCCTGTACTCTGCTTTTACTTCTTCCCACAACTCTACTCACAGAAGCATAAAACAGCACTGAGTGATCATGATTATACTGTAGCTATTCTGTTGCCAGATCTATCATTTGTACAACTCTTGACAATAATGAGTCTGAAGATTCTGAAGTTTTTTTGTAGTGCTTGGAGTGCTTCTCTCCCCACCCCCACCCCCACCCCCAGCATGTACAAGCTGGTATACAGGAGATGATGAATTGTGCCTAGAACAGGGGTAGGGAACCTGCGGCTCTCCAGATGTTCAGGAACTACAATTCCCATCAGCCTCTGTCAGCATGGCCAATTGGCCATGCTGGTAGGGGCTGATGGGAATTGTAGTTCCTGAACATCTGGAGAGCCGCAGGTTCCCTACCCCTGTCCTAGACCTTTAGGAGCAACTGAGTCTGCTGACAGTGCAGACCTCTGCAGGTGTAGTTTGTCATAGCATTCAGGATCAGTGTGACTACCCACTGATGTTTGCAGATTAAGGTGCTCTTAAAGGTATGGAAGCAACAGGTGTTGCTGTGAATTGGAAGCATTCTTCAGCAAAAGTTTAATAAATTAAATTTTGTGATCCTTTGTAAAACTTGATGAAGAAATGGAATATTTTATTGCTTTCAAGCAAAAGCCCTAAACATCTCATCCTTTACAGAATATACACTTACCACTGGGAGTCCCAAAGAAGCATCAAACACAGCAAAAAGGGTAAGCTAGATTAATTAAAAAGTGAAGCAGTACTCAGTAAGTAATCAAAGCTACAGAGCATGCATAACAAAGTGCCCCTCAATACATTCTGGCATGCCTTATATCAGGCAGATTCAACTTTTCGAAGGGCTAAACTAGATGTGATAGTTGGTGATGCTGTATGAAGTACTTGTAAATTGTCCCTTCCTGGGATAAATAAAGATACTTAAAAAATAGAGTGTTCCCTTTATGAAGCTTTTCATGTTGCAATATTACCACCAGCTGTGATCCTGACCATTCTTGGTTAGTACTAGGATTAGGGATATACACTTGGATATCCATGAAACAAATTAAAATTAGCTGTTCTAGGTGAGCTCAAATATATCCAAAATGATGCAAAACACTCCTGAAATTCCAAGAGTAATGAAAATGTATATCCCAGAATTTCTGTTTTGGTTTCTGAGAGGCATGTGGGGATGGAGGGTGAGAGAAGAATTGTACCCTAAAATCAGCTTTAGTTGGCATCTCTCCTCCATTTACATTTTAAAGGGCCATTATTTTATATGGGAATACCTGACCTCCAACTTCTGGAGATCAGGTCTACTCCCATAGAAAATAATAGCCCTTTAAATGTTAAAAGAACATGAAGCAACAACTAACAACTGATGCTTACTAACAGCTACTGCTCAGGTAGACATTGCCTCCAAAGACCATTAATTCTACTGAGGGATAAACTTGGCCTTGGAACTGGCCATGGGGGATAATAGTGGCTAGGAAAGTCTGGATGCAGTTTGGTGCTTTCATTTTTAAAGTTTAAAGGTCTCGACTATCAATTGGCATCTCTCCTATCTTTAAATTTTAGAGGGTCATTATATTTTCTGCCGTTCAGAGGTCAGGTCTTCTAACAGAAAATAATGACATTTAAAATGTAAAGAGAAGAGACTAAATTCTGGAATCTAGGGTGGGAAACCCCTAAAAACAACATGAAATACAACCCCAAACAAGTAAGTACACTCCTGAAAATTCAGGATAATAGGTATTAGTTTTCCTGAAATCTGCATCTGAAATCAATATGAATGTACACCTTTAACTAGGATTTCTGTTCTAGGGTTCCAAAGAGGAAGCTGAGATGGCGTATACTACCTTTCTGCTTAATTCAGAGAACATTTCTGCTACAAGAAGTTCCCAGGAACATTAAATCTTATACAACTGATGAGTGTCCTAATCATGGACACTTTCAAACAGTATAGAAATGAATGATACAATAATGATCGAAAACAAAAAAATCAGTGAGCTTTGGGGGCTTCTAATATGTTCATATAACAATAATCTAATTGCTTCAGTAATCAGACTATTTTAAAAATATTGCTTTGAAAGTAAATAGCTTGTTTTGGAACCAATCTAAATCAAGAAAAATTATAAGAAAATCCTACATGTGACTGCAATTGTAAAATGCTGACACATTTAAACTGATTCTGTTAATCCATTGACATCTATATAGCTAGGAATGTTTAATGTGTATTACAACTATCAGTCTATAAATGAATAGCTGAAATGTAGGTGTCTTAATGCGAATGTTGTGGAAAGTGCTGTCAAGTCACAGGTGTCTTATGGTGACCCTGTAGGTTTTTCAAGGCAAGGGACATTCGGCAGTTTGCCAGACTCCACATGGGCAGAGAGTTCTGAAAGAACCTTGACTGGCCCAGGTATGGGCATATGTACAATAAATAGTACCTGGAGCAAGCAGTGAAATTGAGCCTCCGCCTTCCAGCAGGGCACCACCAAGCCCAGGGGCAGGCAGCACCTCCACTGCCTGCTGGCCTTCTCCTCCCCCCCTCCCCCATATTCTCAGGCATCAAAGCCTGCTACCATGCCGCCCTGGCATAATGGGGTAGAGTACCTACTCACAGGTATCCCTGCCAACGCAGCCTAAAGAATGATGCTGCCGTTGCAGAGATGGGGAGCCCATTCTCTGACAATAGCCAGGTCTACCTACAAGAAGCTTCCAGGAATTGTTTTTCTGTTCTCATGCTCTCAGCTTGTTTGACATATCAGCACATTTTCAGCTACAGAACCAAGGAAGAATGTGTTCTCAACATGATACAGTAGCCCCTGCTGAATGAATACTCATTTTCATCCAAAAGAAGACTCCTGATGTCATTGCCTCCCCTGATTATCTTAACCTAGATAACCTATCTTCTATAAATAACTTCTTCTGACCACCTTACAGTGCACTCTA
The DNA here is from genome assembly GCF_021028975.2 of Sphaerodactylus townsendi. NCBI lineage: Eukaryota > Metazoa > Chordata > Lepidosauria > Squamata > Sphaerodactylidae > Sphaerodactylus > Sphaerodactylus townsendi. The sequence continues at coordinate 16,095 of NW_025951177.1, forward strand.
TTTCTCAAACAATCCACCTGGACACCTCACGGAGGTTGTCCTAACATTCCCCAAAGGTTGTCCTGACACCCCCAGAGGTGGATCTTCACCCTATAAATATCCTCCTCCTCAAAGAGCCATTTGTCCAGTGCCACTGACCAGAGGTGTACCGAGGGTGAATGGCGCCCGGAGACAAATTGTCTCTGGACACACCACCAGGCTCCACCCCCCCCTCTGCTGCTGGGTGCCCTCACCCTGCCATGCCCAGGACTTCCTGCTCCCCAAGCCCCACCCCCCGGCATCAGTGCTTATAAAAGCAGGTCTCCGAGGCCAGGGACTGCAGTCTCTTCTGGCCTGCCTGGAGTGGAGGTCAGAAGGACTGCCGGCTGCTGGCTGGGACTCCAGCTGGCAGGGACAGGGAGCAAGGGGGGTAGCGCTGGGCACCCTAGGCCTTGCCCATGTCCATGGCGACATGGGTGGGGTCGAGGGCGCTTGGAGCCAACTAGACAGTAGGAAGTCCTGCTGCCTCGGCATTTTCGAGCGTCCTCACCCCTGCCCATGTGTCATCGACATGGGCAGGGTGTGGGGTGCTTGGAGACAATGAGGCAGCAAGAAGTCCTGCTGCCTCGTCTTTGAGCACTCCTGACCCCACCCATGTCGATGACACATCAGCGTCGAGGGTGAGCAAAAATGACAAGGCAGCAGGACTTCCTGGTCACATGGGGGACGATTCTGCACCCCCCATGTGACCAGAAGAGTGGCATCCTGGGACAAGGGGTACCCCTTGTCCCTAGGTAGATACACCACTGCAACCGTTCCATTTCTAACACTGTGCCCCCTGGAACCAAATGCTGGTCATTTGGCTCTGAACCCTGGATCTTCTTTACATCATAGTCAGGTTATATTACCCATAACCCATACACTTTCTATTCCAAATCTATTTTCCAACCTATCTATATCTTAGGAACTCTGTGTATGTTTGTTGCATTGATTGTGCATTGATAATTTACAATAAAGATTGTAAAATTTGCATTATATCCTTCTCTGTGGATTTTCTTCCAAGAGATGATCTTAGTATATACTGGTACTAAAGTTTCCTTACAAAGGCCTGTTCTGTACGGGCCATAAAGACTGGCATAGGGCCGGTAAAAACACCATTGTGGGAGAGAACTTTGCACAGCTGCCACTGCTGGAGTGCAGTGGCATTTCTCCCCCTCAATGGCATTTTCCTGACTCGCTAGTTGAGCAAGTCCTTTGGAAAATGCTGGCTTCCACATACAGTGCTGAGCAAACAGTACTGTGTAAAGTCGGCATTTTCCCCGGCTTCTGCTGTCATGCCCCCCCCGCTTCTTATCTTTGTCCCATCTTAGAATTTCCTGTGGAGGCCAGAAGACATGTCTCCAGGCCTCTGCCCCAGAAGAACAGCCACGGCCACAGGGGCATGTCCCCTGGCTTCTCCAGTGCAATGGCAGCCTGGAGACAAGGTAAGAGGGGATCTTCACCAGTGGGCACATGCGAATGCACCCTGTGGGCCCCAGGCGGCACAGTGGCACCAAGCGCTAGTGCACCCCTGCTTCCGGGCGCACTCTGGCCCAGCTACGCCTCTGCCCAAATCCACTGCTCCCCTCACCTGCCATGGAAGGCAGGCTAGACAACCCCTGCACTGCTTACCTACCAGCTCCCACAACGAATCCATTCATCTCCTCTTGACTCCAGACTAAACCACCAATGCCCCACCTACTCCGGCATTGGGAGAATCAGATAGCCTTTGCCCACTCCACCCCCCCACTCTGGGGCTGCAAGCTGGGGAGGCAGCCCCTGTGGCATGCCTGTTCGTTCTTACTCTCTCCGGCAGCCTGCCTGTCCCACTCTCTCGCCAACCCAGCCTGTTTGCCCATTCAGCACCTAACACAGAGCAATGCTCAGCTCCAGGCCTGGCTGCCTTCCTGGCCTGCAGGGGGCGGGGGGGGGCAAGTGGTCAAACACACCTCCACATGACCCAGGCAAATGATACCTGGGGAAAGAGCCCTCTCCTGCCCCCCAAGATCCTCCTCTGGATCCAGGGTCACCCAGCAAGCTTCATCTGGAGGAGTGGAGAATCAAACCTGGGTCTCTGCTCTCAACCACTACACCATGCTGGCTCTCTCTTAATGTGAAGAGAGTTTGATAAATTGATTTTTCCCCACTAAAGCAAAAAAATCCAGTTAATAGCTCATGTGAAAATTACTTTATCCTCTTTCTGATCTTTTTTAAACTTTCACAAAATAAGCGTATTTTCTTTTGGGATCAGTGACTTTCTGGACTATTTTAAGTTTAGACACCTATATATCATTTATACATTTTTGCAATTTGATTGATTGTTATGTGTGAGGGAGAACTACTTATTCAGGATCTTTCAACATTTGTGATTTCCTGTGAAAACACTAAGCAGCTGCCTCATTTAACTAATGCAAATTCCCTTACAAAACTGCTGTCAATTTGGATAAGGCTTCCCCACCTAACTTCTGTAGTCCTTTGACAGTGTTAACAAGCATGGGATCAAGATGATCTGGTGGAGAGACAAGTAATATACTTGGACTTTCAAAAAGTTCTGGATCAAGTCCCCTCACCAGAAGACCTCTAAGCATGCATGGAGTAAGAGGACAGGTTTCCTCATGAGTTAGAAACAGAACAGGAAGCAGATAGGAACAGTATAACTACAATTCACATAATGGATCACAGTAAGCAGTCAGATTCCTAAGGGATCTGTGTTAGGACTGGTGCCATTTGTTCAAAAATGATCTTGAATCAGGATGGACAGTGACATGGCAAAATTAGTAGATGGTACCAAACAATCCAGGATGGACAAAAATCAAGTGTATTATGAAGTTTTTAAAGGATTTTACCAAATTTAGGTAAGTGGGCAGCGTAGTGTAAATGAGGCTCAGTTTAAGTAAATGTAAAGTGATATTCATTGGGTGACAACCCCACCCCACCCTCAGTTTTTCATGTGCAGTGATATTATCTGAACAGATAAGAACTGACTAGGAAACTTCTCTTTAGGTTAAAGTGAGTGGCTCAGTGAAAATGTTTACTGGCAGCAATGAATAGAGCAAATTCTATGCTAGGTTTTATTAGGAAAGGGATTGAAAATTAAATTGCCAATATCATAATTACTTATGATGCAGCTGTCTGTGGAATGATGTATACATTTCTGATCATGCCATCTCACAAATGAGAGCTGAAGAAGATGCTAAAAATGGTCTATCAAAATAATCAAGGGGTTGGAGCAGCTTTGAAACAAGTTTGGGACTTTTCAGTTTAGGGAAAAAAAACAATTATATAAGGTATAGAGAAAATAGAAGAATCTTACCCCTCCCCCTTTGTTTCCCCAGAATATTAGAACTCAGGATCATTGACTGAAATTGTTGGTTAGTAGACTCAGGTCAGATGAAGGAAACTAATTTGTCTCATAGTGAAAATTAAATTGTACTGGCATGGTGAGTCATGATGGCTGCTATCTTAGATAACTTTAAAGGAGATCAGATAAAATTATGAAGGATAGGTCCATTAATAGCTATTGTTCATGATGACTAAATGTTTGGAGACAATGCTACCTGACAGGAACAGCAGCAGAGAGCAGAGAGGGGTTTTAACTGCAGGTATCCAGTTGGCTACTGTATAAGTTTTCGATGCTGGGCTAGGTATAGACCACCGGTCTGATCCATATTGTTATAAACAAGAAATCTGGGATGGACGATAGATTCCTTGGGTGAGGGGTGGTATCCCAAAATAAAGGAAATAAACACATGTAATGGAATATAAAGGATAGAAAAGCGCTTAAAACTTATAGGAACCAAAAAAAACCTTGATGTGCAAATCCTTAAAATCTAGGGCCCTTAGAGACTATTAGTAACAAGTCGGAAACATTGTTTACAGGAAAGACAACTATCTCTATTTATCAAAAAATCTCTATATATTTCAACCTCTAAAATGGCCAAATGCTACTTTTCCAGAATATTCATTTGCAACAAGTTAAAAGGGAACTTGTCTTAGGTCAGCAAGCCATATTCTGCACACTAAGAGCATAATAAATAAGATCATTTGGATGAACAAAGCAAAAGAAGGTTGCAGAGAGGATTTGCATTGCGGGGGAGGAAGCCGCTAATCCTTGCTGGTCTTGCTGGCTTCTTCCCAACTCTGATGTACCTCTCCCCATACTACTTTAGGTATTAGCTGCTGTTAAATTGTAATCTGCAGAAAGCACAGCATCTTAAAACAGATTTCAGAGACAAACTCTGTTCACTTGAATGTAAAGAGTTAGTCATTAATGAGTGATTCAGGAGTTTAAGGTGCCAGAAAGATTAGTGGTTCCAAATTACAGTTTACACTATGAAGTCATTTCCTGTAACAGACTCAGCATGGAGGGAAAAGTAGTGTGGGTGTAATTGTGAAAGAACTTATAAATAAATCAGGAGTATTTTAAGGTCTCCCTCTCTTTCCCAGTTCCAATTCCTGCCCTGTCCTTCCATTTAAAAATTACCATTTGAGTACAATTAGCCTCATGCTCATGTTCCAGAACTTTTAGAAGTCTGATGTATTCCAGATAGACACTGGTCCTTCCCCTTGTCTTTAATGTTTCCCAACAGGTATGTGCACCTCTCTCTTCACTTCCACTATTGCATCACTCATTTATTTCTGTTAAGGAAAATAGAATAATGGCCAAGTCTGTCATTGAGTCTCTCTACCAATGGCCTGGTGTACTAATGCATGCTAAGTAAAAATGTTACAGAGGATGCCATAACCAGCTTTGATGTAGCAGTGTTTGAGTTAGCTGTGTCCAAAGAATATGAAAAGGCTCCTGGAACCCTAAAATCTATCTGCACTATGAGACAAAAAAGACAGAACCAGATTTAACCCTTTAATGCATTATTGGCCATGTTCTGATCCAATTTAAGCAATGAGCCATCCAGTTACTTCTGCAGAAATGCATTCATCTACCCTAACTAGATCTTGGAAGAAGTTTCCAATGTCTCTCTAGAAAGCAGTCAATCATTCTCAGGCACAGTGGCGTATCTGCCTAGGGACAAGGGGTACCTCTTGTCCCCGGGCGCCACTCTTCTGGTCACGAGGGCGCAAAATCAGCCCTCCATGTGACCAAGAAGTCCTGCTGTCTCCTCGTTTTTGCGTGCCCCTACCCATCCAAGCGCCCTCAATCCCACCTCCTGAACTCCCTCCCTTCCTTCCCCCTCCCCTGCCAGCTGGGCTCCCAGCCGGCAGCCTGTTGTCTCTTCTGACCTCCCCTCCAGGCAGGCCAGAAGAGACTGCAGTCCCGGCCTCGATGACCTTCTTTTATAAGCATTGAGGCCAGGGGTGGGGCTTGGTGAGCAGGAAATCTCTCCCCTTCCTGCTCCCCAAGCCCCACCCCCAGCCTCAGTGCTTATAAAAGAAGGTATCCGAGGCCAGGAATGCAGTCTCTTCTGACCTGCCTGCAGGGGAGGTCAGAAGAGACTGCAGGCTGCCGGCTGGGAGAGTCTGGGGGGGGAGGTGGGCACCCTAACCTTGCCCATGTCCATAGTGACATGGGTGGGGTCAAGGGCAGTGGGGGTGGAGCCTGGGGGCATCAAGGGTGGGGGCAGAGGCTGGGGGGGTGTCCTGGAGACAATTTGTCTCTGGGCGCCATTTACCCCTGGAACGCCTCTGCTCAGGCAAAAAATGATGATCACGATACCCTGTTTCTAAACAAATGAGGTTTTTGAGATTTTCTCCAGCTTAGATTGTAATAATCCTTACAGCCACATAGCTACTGAAAATGGTGCCCAGGGCAGGTATAACCCCCCCCAAAAAAATGGTACCTCTAGGGAGATCAGGAAGACAGAGGTGCCCAACAGGAAGACAGAGAGTTGGGCAGTGCCCAGTCCTCACATGGTGCTCTGAAGGGTGGAGGCCAGCACTTGCGGGGGCTTTTATTGACTGTGCTGCTGCCACTGTGCCTAACAGGGCTGTCAAACTCCAGTTAAGACCTTTTACTCTGGTCGCCTCCTCCTCTTTTTGTGGGGTGGTGTTGGGGACGTTGAAAAGGGAGAGATTGTGGCAGGCATGTATGGAGGGGAGAAGGCTGGCCAGCAGCAGAAGAGAGAGATGAGCGGCAGAAGCTGAGCAGGCTGCTTTGCAAAGCAGCAAAGCTTTGCTAGAGGTGTGTTGTAGCAGCGCCAGCTTGAGCAGAACCTGGGGAGTGTCGAGTAGACTGGTGGTGTAAGTGGGCGGGCAAGCAGTTTGCAGGGGAGGAGGGAATGGGCCAATGCAGTGGCATACCTAGGCAAACTGGAGCCCTGGGCAAAACCTGAGTTTGATGCTCCCCTCCAATGGGCGGCCACCCTCCCCCACCACAACCAAACAATGATTTTTTTTCCACCAGGTCATTTCAAAGTCATAATCACATTATAGAACATGTCCCAACTCACAAATCTGAACACAGGGATGGTTCATGCCACACAGTGGAAATAAATTTTTTTTGACATTTTCAAAATGCTTTCAAAATGTTTTATTACTGCTGATAAAAAAATATTAAAATAAAATAAAAGGACCCCAAAAGGAACTTCCAAATGGCTTTCATTTGTTTTCCTTGCAGATAGAAATTAACTCCTAAATCATGGCCACCCATGGGCAGGGGAGGTGTGCTGGGATGGGGGAGGCTGGCAGAGCTTGCTCTGCCCTTGGATCCTGTGATTCATGGGCAGGGAGGCATACTGGGGATGAGGGGAAGATGGCAGAGGGATGCTCCAGCCTCAGAGCTTTTTTTTTTAAGCCAAGAGAGGGATCCTCTCTCAGCTTAAAAAAAAGCACCAAGGAGGAGGCTGGAGCACCCCTCTCTCTCTGAGAACCAGCCACAAGGCAGCAGCACCAAAATTGTCAGGGTGGGTTTGACTGAAAACAAGAAGACTGTTGGATCTACTGGCTCAAGGAACAAGGGTCATCGTTCTGCATGCAATTTGTGGGATGTGTTTGTATTGCAAGCTGTTCTGGAGGACTCATGGCGGTACAATATTTTAAAAGTACAAATCAATGTGTAAGTATTAAATGTACTTAACCAGAAGCAGATACACTGCCCAGAGCCCCTCGCGGATGGGGTGGTATAAAAATCTAACTAATAAATAAAATAAATAAACATACTCTGATACTATCACTCAGGATCAGACAAAAATTTTATTTCAATACTAGCGGGGCCCGGCCACACGTTGCTGTGGCTTATTGTGGTGAAATGGAAAAGGAACAGTAGCAGCAAATCAATTGCAGAGAGGCCAGCAGTACGTGCTCATGCAAACACGCAGCCTGATACTGTGTGATGTCATTGATGTGTGTGCCCTCATTCCTGGGGGGGGGATGGAAAGGCACCCCTCCCACACATCTAGGCTGTCTGGTCATGATCCTTTACCTGGGAGTAAGTTTGGTTGGAGGCAATGGGTGTCGCTTCTGAGGAAACCCTCTGAGGGGCGCGACGCAGCCATTCAAAGTATGTCATGGTTGCTGTACCGAGCTTACTCCTGAGTAATGCGTGCCTGGTTTTCTGAACTGTAACTGCAGTATTCAGGGAATCTAGGGTGCCTGGCCCCTCCCTCCCATCCCTTGCATGTAGCCCCTCCCTCTCCTCCCTTTTCTTCCCTTGCATGCCACCCCTCCCCCTCCCTCCCTTCCCTTTCCCTCTGCTAGGGTGGGTGTGTCATATCAAGATGCTGGGCCCCCTGCCTCCCCTTCCTTGCATGCCACCCCTCACTGTCTCCCCTCTCTCACTTCTCTTCCCTTGCATGCCTCCCCCTCCATCCCTTTCCTCTCCCTCCCTCTCTTCCCTTGCATGCCACCCCTCCCTCTCCCTCATGTGTATGTGTGTGTATGTGTTTCACTTCCACTCGAGTGACTGCCTATGTACTGTTTCCACTGCTCATATCTGACCATCCATATGTCAACATTCTAAGCAGCACTAACATTCTAAGGGTGACAGTTACACACAGGCAGCTGCACAACTTTCACCATGGAGCGCATTTCAGGAAAAAAGGTGTTTTAATGGGCCAGGTATGAAATTTCAGGTATGTGAACATCTAAAAACACTCCTCACTTGGTTGACTATAGTGGCTGGGAATTTTCAGCGGAATTGGCCCAGCCGTTACTGCGGTATACTATCATCAACAAATACACTGTTAGCTTTTTATATATATATAGACTAATGTCTTAACACAGTCCACTCTTTTCTTAATGACATTTCTGAACTCTGGTTAACCTTGAAGGCCAAAATATGGGGTATAAATACTTCCACGAAAAACAACCCCAGGCAAATACACCACCTTCACCACAAGGTAAGGGGTGCTGTCTTTCCAAGCATGTCATCACTCTTGGTATGCCTCTTATGATCAGCATATGTTAAAGTTAACTGTAGACTTTTCTTCTTTTTATCACTTTCCTAGAGCAGCAGGTCCACAATGATGCTTACTGAACTAATGCAAAATCACTTTCTAAAGGTGTTTTGGAAGTGAGGCCAAGAGCACTTTCTCAAATGCAGAATAAAGCATTTTCAAACCACTTCCAATGCACTTTGTTCTGTTGCCACTTCAAGCTGCCTTTGATTGAGGTGCCCTGTTCTTGGTTGGGACAGAAAGGGGGAATGCAAGCCAGTTTCTACAGTTCTTAAAATGGCTGTATTCAAAGAAAGAAACAAGACCCTAACTCCTCCCAGGGTTAACTAAACAGAGTACTTGCTTATCCTCAGGCTGTAGGAAGCTGTAAACTTGTCTCTTCTTCGGCTGCTGTTGGCTGGTAGACAGTCCCTTGCTTCCTTGTAGCTCTGGAATACTTGCTCTTGCTGTAGATGAACTTGGCTTGTTCTCTTTTTAGACCACCATATAAACCTATGGTCTTGTCTGGACCTATATGGTTGGTTTGCGTGTAGATTTATGAATAGTGCGGAGATCCCCTCGCCCTTAGCACCTCATAGATGTCAACTGAATAACCAAATACAGAGTGGCTTCTGGGTGGAAAGGAGAATTGTCTGCTGGGAAAAAGTCTTAAAGGGGCAGGGACTAACTAAAACACCCTCCCGGGAAAGACTTAACAATGAGGCAAACCCATACTAACTACAGGGAAACTGAATCTTAAAAAGGAAATAACTAAAGGCTCTGTGGGGGCATGACACACTTTGCAGCTGGATTTTAGGGTCCCCAGTTTAAACAACATTTTGGGGTGGATTCTCCCCCACCCTGAAACAGCATCACTTTCAATGTTTAAACTGGGGACCTCAGATTCTCCCTTTAAATCCATGCCGAAGGGGGTGGATTTAATAATAATAATAATAACCTTTATTAGGCATTGAGAGAATAAAAGAGAGATAGAAAACAAGCATTGGCAGAAAGGGGGTGGATTTAAAAGGAGAATTTGGGGAAATGTAGGGGGTGCCTGCTGTCAGGGGTGCAATTATTAAGATAGAAGCACCAAAATTTCAGAGTATCTTTGTGAGACCCTGCTGATGATACCAGCCAGGTTTGGTGACGTTTGGTCTAGGGGGTCCAAAGTTATGGACCCTCAAAGGTGTAGCCCCCATCTGCCATTAGCTCCTATTGGAAACAATGGGGGATGGGGCACTCCTTTCGGGAGTCCATAACTTTGGACTCCCTAACCAAACCTCACCAAACCTGGGTGATATCATCAGGAGAGTCTCTCAAAAAATCCCTGAAATTTTGGTGCTGCTAGCCTAAAAACTGCACCCCCTTCAGGCCAAAAACAGAAAAAACACTGAAAATACCAAAAAACACAAACGAAGCTGCATTTTTTGCGCCCGCCACAAGGGGGCACCCTGGGCAACTGCTCACCTTGCCCATAGGCAGAAACACAACTGGGCCAATGCATCCCCACCAGACACTTCAAAGTGGCACCTAGGTTGGCTGCCTCTTCTGGCCCTCCTCAACAGTTTAGAAACTTGACATTTGCCCTGACTTGAGTAGCCCAGGTTTGCATGATCACATCAGATGTTGGAAACGAAAAAGTGCAGCCTTGGTTCATATTTGGATGGGAGGCCTCCAAGGAAGTCCAGTGTTGATACCCAGAAACAGACAATGGCAAACCACTGCTGAACATTTGTTGACTTTAAACGCCCACAAAGTTGACATAAGTCAGCAGTGGCTTGATAGCAAAAGAAACAACACCCTCCCCCTGACATACACATGAAGTCTGCAAGAACATACAAATAAAGATAACATTATTTGGCCTAATTACCTGGATCTGTTCAATAACTACTGGTAACTAAATGATGAAGGTGACATTAGCACTTCACTCTCTTGACTATGTTCTCCTCCTCCACTACTGCCATTATAATCCTCCCCTTGTCCCCATTCTGTAATCAACCATAGGGACAAAATGGCCCATGCACAATCCAAATTACTGTGTGACTTTGGTAAAGTTATTTGTTTAAGTATTCCAAACACAAACTGGCTTTGCAGACCTTTGCAAACTAACTTAATATAGGGTAAAAGGTGGTATGCTGAATCTGGGGCATGTACATGATAAGTGGTCAGATCACCTTTGCCAGGTGTGCAAAAAATCTGGCTTCGATGAAAACCAAATCAATAAATCAGTTGCCAGACTGCATGTATTAGCTTTAAGACCAAAATGCAGTCACTTCCACTGATAGTGACACTATCACTGATAGTTGACTTGAGGAGCTGCATTTTGATCATAGCCTTGCTGACCTCTTTCATATTCTTTTTTGGAGTGTTGCAAAGTACCTTGTGTTGAAAAACAGTTTTCGATGCTCACTATAGACTTGGCTATATTGCATCCATGCAGTTCTCCTTCTCATTTTTCTTTGCCCTTACAACCCTCAGCCTCAGATACTCTAATTTTTGTTTAATTCTATCAGTGGTAGTGAGACATACCATTGTATTGATGAAACCATGTCCAGTATTGATATCTCAGACACAAATCATATGAGTCATCCCAACCAGCTGTATTAAATGGCAGAATGGGCATATGAAACCAAGGACTATGATGGAAAACAAGAAGGAAAATGGTGCCAAGAAGAAACAGTAGCCAAGAATACCAAAGGATACCAGCAAAGCAATGAGAATGTTCAACAAAATAAAACAAAGTGAAACTGCTTGACAGTATCAGATGTACTATTTTCAAAACGAATTCTGTTATTTAATTTGTTTTGCATCACATATGAATGGAAGTAGTTTGAATTGATCTAAATTTAAAACATAAGAAAGGGGAAGGAAAAAGCAAAACATAACTAATGTTGTCCCTCTCCATATTAAATAGATAGCTTTAGGGCATCAAACCAATGAGAAAAAATTTGCTTTCAGATGTGACAAGAGGAAAGTCCTCTGCCTCCGCCTCCTTCTGCAAGGATATGATGACATCCTCCAGTTCTTCAAGGGTAAAGGTCACCCATACATGTTTTTGAGAAGAGTCGATTAGGCATGAAATGCTCTTGCCTTAGGCTAGGAAGCAATTATGACATTCTGCAACTTGTTTGGAACCATCCCTTACAAGAAAAGCTTAGTTTTGCATAATCAGTTTAACACTTACAATACTGGTGATCTGCAAGGACAGTAGTAATGGTGATTTACTGCAAGGAAAACAACATGGCAATAAAACATTTAATTCTTTTTTCAATATAGAATATTTACTTGTCTATGGACAGTGCATAGATTTCTCTATTTTTCAGCTCATTTGGGTCATGAGATGTTTCACACTGGCTTCAACTGTTAGTGATTTTGAGAACCCACTTAGTTGAGGAGAACATCTATTAGAAATGACACTTTGTGCAGACCATTGCAATTTTAGAACTATATGTGGGGATGTTCTCCTTAAACTAGGTACCTATGACTTTCTATGATAAACAGATTGAACTGTGTGTGTGTGGGGGGGATTAATGGGTGGCCTGGGGTTTGGAATTGCCCCCTCCCCAAAGCAATTTTACTTGGTTCTGTTTGTTCTAGCATTGTTTAATTATAATGTGACAACATTTATCTCCAATTTCACTCATAAGAAAAAGGAAAATAATTTGAAATTGTAAGGAAGATATTCCACATTTTAATGTTACTTGTTTTATTATGATTTTGCATATGCCTGGCCATGTATTGACATATAGTTTACATAACTCCATGCTAGATAGTTACCAATTTCTGTACAGAAGATGACTACTGTGTGTGCATGCACGCATGCATGTGTAAAATAAACTTTTGCCCCCAGAACCTCTAGGAGTACAAATGCTGGTTAGACCTGAACAACAGAATAACAGAATGGGTTTTGTTATTGACTCAGGGCATTTTAATTCATGTGACCAAACTCATTCATGGCTTTGATCACTTTGTAGGAAGAGTATATTTTTATCCACTTTTCTTTGACCTTTCCTACATTAGTAACAACATTTATCAATTTATATGAATAGCACAAATGAGCACAAAGTCACAGCTCCTTACGAGCAGCACTCAGGTAACACAGTGTTCTTCCCCATGGGGACCTAATGCAGCTTACATTGATCAGTTTATCCCCACAATACCCTTGGCCTATTATGCACGGAATACTTACCTCGAGGCTCCTCACTGCACAGTGAGCTTGAAGTGGCATCTCCTTGCATTTCTGTTTACATATGAAAAGGCAGCCCTCAGCCTGCAGTGCAGTTTGTCTACTGAACTTTGCTGGTTCCCAGTTCCTGGTTCTTCGAACTCTGACCATCAAATCAGCCTTAAAGGTACACACCTCTCATCACACCTGGTAGCTTCAAAACTGCTGGCTTTGTAAAAGCCTTTAAATTTTATATAAATACTAGCGGGGCCCGGCCACGGATTGCTGTGGCTTATTATGCTGTGGTGAAATGGGAAAGGAACAGTAGCAGCAAATCAATTGCAGAGGCTAGCAGTACGTGCTCATGGAAACGCGGAGGCTGATACATTGCGATGTCATTGATGTGTGTGACCGCATTCCTTGGGGGGGGAATAGAAAGGCACCCCTCCCACACATCTAGGCTGGCGGGTCATGGTCCTTTACCTGGGAGTAAGTTGGGGTGGTGGCAATGGGTGTCGCTTCTGAGTAAACCCTCTGAGGGGCGCAACTCAGCCTTTCAAAGTATGTAATGGTTGCTTTACAGAGCTTACTCCTGAGTAACACGTGCCTTGGAGGCAACCTGGTTTTCTGAACTGTAACCTCAGTATTTAGGGAATCTAGGCTGGCTGGGCCCTCCCTCCCCTCCCTTTATGCCACCCCTCCCTCTCTCCCCTCCCTCACGTCTCTTCCCTTGCATGGCACCCCACCCCCTACCTCCCTCCCCCTTTCCCTTGCTAGAGTGGGTGGGTCATATCCAGATGCTGGACCCCCTCCCTCCCCTACCTTGCATGGCACCCTCACTCTCTGTCCCCTCCCTCACTTCTCTTCCCTTGCATGCCTCCCCCTCTATCCCTTCCCTCTCCCTCCGCTGAATGTGTATGAGAGTAGGTGTGTTGTATGGTAGCAGTGGGTGAAAGGTACCTGCGTGTGAGGGGGGGAACCCCACCTGATGTCTCACACAGCAACGTGTGTATGTGTTTCATGTCCACTCGAGTTATTGCCTATGTACTGTTTTCACTGCTCATATCTGGCCATCTGAGCAAACATTCTAAGGGCATGAACATTTTAAGGGTGACAGTTACACACAGGCAGCTTCATGGCCTGGTGTGCCAGGAAAAAGATGTTTTACCTAGCTCAGGTGTGTTGTCTGACAATGGGAGGTACGTAAGAACACAGTCAAGGGAATGAGTAAGTGTCTATGAAATTTTCAGAGCATTTGGGCCAGCAGGTGCGGGGTTATTCTCGAAGCAACAAACGCATGGTTCCATTTTTATATACCATATATACTCGCGTATAAGCCGAGCTTTTCAGCCCTGTTTAAAAACTGAGAAAAGCCCCCTCAGCTTATACAGAGTCACCATTTTCTATCAATGGCAAGCAGGCTGGGGGCGGGGCGGGACAACCTCCCTGCTGCCCGGAAGCCCCTTGTTGCTGCCCTCCTCCAGGGTGAGGGGGGAACCCTGAGGCACCCTGGCTGGCTGGGCTTTCTCAAACCGGGAGGCAGAGGGAGCTCCTTATTTGGGCAGTGGCATCAGGGGGAGTCACTGCCCAAATAAGGAGCTCCCTCTGCCTGCCGGCTGGGTTTGACAAAGCCCAGCTAGCGGGCAGGCAGAGGGAGCTCCTTATTTGGGCAGTGACATCAGGGGGAGTCACTGCCCAAATAAGGAGCTCCCTCTCCCTGCCTGCTGGGTTTGACAAAGCCCAGCTAGCTGGCAGGCAGAGGGAGCTCCTTATTTGGGCAGTGACTCCCCCTGATGTCACTGCCCAAATAAGGAGCTCCCTCTGCGGGGCTTGAGGAAGCTTATACCCCAGTCAATCAGTTGTCCCAGGTTTGGGCAGTAAAATTAGGTGCCTCGGCTTATACACGGGTTGGCTTATACATGAGTATATACGGTGTATAGATTACTGTTATTGCAGTTATATCGATATTCTAGCCCACAGGTGTCAAACTCACAGCCCTCCAGATGTTCATGAACTACAATTCCCATCAACCCTTGCCAGTGTAGTCAATGCTCATGTTGGGAGAGACTGATGGGAATTGTAGTTCATTAACATCTGGAGGGCCATGAGTTTGACACCTCTGTTAAATCTAGCCCATCATCAAATGATCCCCCCAATGAAAGAGGGAAAGCAGTTTCCTGAAGCATTTGTGGCTGAAGAAGGGGACCATGTGCTACAGCTGTCTTCCTCCCTTCCCTTCCCTTCCCTTCCCTTCCCTTCCCTTCCCTTCCCTTCCCTTCCCTTCCCTTCCCTTCCCTTCCCTTCCCTTCCCTTCCCTTCCCTTCCCTTCCCTTCC
>NW_025951178.1:0-11835 GCF_021028975.2 Sphaerodactylus townsendi
TTTGCTGGCTGCTCCTGTAGGCAGCCTCGCAGCTGCATTTTGGATGAATTTTAATTTCCAGATCAGCCACAAAGGTGGACAAGCATGGAGCAAGTTGCAGTAATCTAGCCTGGAGGTGACTGTTGCATGGATGGCTGCGGTGAGGTCAGACTGGGAGAGGTAGAGGGCCAACTGCCTAGCCTGGTGAAGGTGGAAAAATGCAGTCTGTTCTGTTCTTGTGACCTGGTCCTCTAATCCAATTTTGTTCAATCCCGATTATTTGTGATTGTAAGGCCCAATTCTGAAGTTTTTCTATGGAAACAGTAATTTGGAAGAAATTGTGACTCAGTGATGGACCATCTGGTTCATGGACAGGATGTCCAATGCTCAATCGCTGGCATATCCAGTCAAAAAGGGCCAGGTAGCTGGTAGGGTTGCCAATTGTAGCCTGGGGATTCTTGGAGATTAGGAGGGAGATACCTGAAAAGGACAGAGTTTGGGGGGTGGGGGGTGGAGCTCAGTGGGGATTTGATATTAAAAGTCTAGCCTCCAAAGAAAGCCTTCGACAATACAAAGTTCTACAGTTGTAATTAGGCATGGAGATTTGGGTGTACGAAATCCCAGATTTGGCTGGAATCGGGGTGAATTTGGGGATATTCGGGCCATAATTGTCCTGAATATGTCCTGCCCGAATATGAGTAGATCCTGTTATTTGGTCTTTTTTGGGTGCAGTTTTACGTTTCGGCCTGCAGGGGTGCATTTTTAAAGCTAGGGACACCAAATTTTCAGGGCCTCATCCACAGAGTGTAAAGGATTCAGTGGTGTTGATGAGCGGGTCGGCTGCCTGGCCTTGACTACATTCCACAACCCGGGCGATGGGCCAGCTCCTCCGGCGGAGACCTTATCTCTGCGAGGGAGATGAGACCTCCGTTCCCATGGGAAGCCGGGAGGGGGATGGGATGGATAGAGTTATAACCTGTGCTTCTGGCGGGAAGTGTCATTCCTGCCACTGCGTGTACGTGAGCTTTCTAAGATGTCTTAATAAACGGTCTTTTACACCCAAAAAGCCTTTTATTTCTGCTTCTATGGAATTCCTTACATTGTGGCAGGAATCCTAGTTCATCTATATTCCTAGTGCAGTGGACCTCTGGTGTCTCGGCATGGAGAGGTTGGATGTTTCTGCGGAAGGTGCGGTAGCCCCCAAAGAGGGCTCCGACCTTTCCCTTCTGGATCTGGAGGAACCGGCGGGAGAACGGGTCTCGCTGGTGACTCTTTCCCGTCCTCGTATCAGCACGAGTCTTCCTTTACTCCGTTGGAAAGAGGGACGTGAAGACGACCATGGGGACTTACATGAGTCGTTTGGGGCGCTGTCTATGGATCGAGCGCCTGTGGATCGGATATCTACCCGTTTTCGTATGGATTACAAACCTCAGATGCAACCTGTCACGGAGGAGACGGGCCTGACCACCTTTCATGCGGCAACACAGGAGTCCATTGAACGATTCCTGGACTCGTATTTTGGTGATGCTCCCAAAGATCCACCGTGGCATAGCACTGGGGCCCGTCCGAAGACCACCGTTGAAACTGGGACTATACCAGGGATTGGGAGGGGTATCCGTACCGTCTTCCGATCGGAACCCCCAGATCCCGGACCAGCGGCTGCATCTGAGATGCCCCGTGGAGCCACCGGTGGGCACGACGTCCTGCGTTCAGAGGAAGAGGAGTCCGGAGAAAGCCTGCACTCCCAGCCGGATCTGTTCCCTCTCCCATCGAAAGAGAGCTGGGATGAGGAAGTGGGCCGACTGCGAGATGCCCAAGAAGCATGGGCCCGTGAACGGCAGCTATGGGAAGAAGAACGAGAACAGCTGCAGCAAGAGCGTGAAAACCTGCAAAGAGATCGGGAACAGCAGCGCAAGGAAATCCAACTCGAATTGGACCGTGCCAAAGACGCGCTGCAACGGCAATATGCGCAGAATCTATCAGTCCATGATAAAGTCCTGGAACACTCCAAACTGGATTTACAGCGTCAACGCGAAAGCGTTCAGGCCTTGCGCACGCAAAGTGAACTTACTGCAGCTGTTCAACGAGACGAACTGGCTAAATTGGAACGAGAGAAAGCAGCTTTGCATGCGCACCAAGATGCATTGACTCGCAAGGAGAGAGAGCTGGCTGCCTTGGAGAGGGAACTGAAGAAGCAGCAGAACAGGACAACCCAAGTTGGAGTCTACGCTGTCACTGGTACAGCCGGCGCCAGAGGGGCGACGCTGCTGGGTCCTGCCACCTTCCAAGGACCGGCTCCCACCAGAACGCCAGCGGCACCGGCATTGGTACCTCCACCACCACCGATTCCGGCCCCCCCTGCGCAACCGCTGCCTCAACCTGCTCAACCTGCGCAACCACCGCCCCTGCGGGCGCCAAGGGCCGTGGAGAGGGGATACTACAGACCTCCAATACCTGCCCGTTTCGATGGGACCGCTTCCAAACTTCCCTACTTCATCTTGCAACTCGATGCCCACATGGAGGACTATGACGATTTATACCGGTCTGAGCGCGAAAAAATACGGGACATCGGCTCAGTTCTGGATGGGGCGGCAGCCGACTGGTTTGTGACTCTTTTGAACCTGCAAGATGAGGATACTCGCACGGTGCCCGCATTCCTCCAAGCCTTAAGGGCTCGCTTCCAAGATCCGAGTGCTGAAAATGAAGCTATCCGCACCATCAAATCTATCCAGCAAGGCAACCGCTCGTTTGCAGAATTTGCCCGTGAATTTCGTGCGGCGGCTGCTCGACTTCCTCCTGAGTGGCCTGAGCGCATGAAATGCGAATACTTCTCGGATGCTGTCGACGGCAAGTTGCGTGAAACGGTGTTTTTAATTCGGATCCCCCGCACTATCGCTGAGTGGATCGAATTGGGATCCCAGGTGGCGTCTCGTTTGGAATACGCTCGTGCCGGGGGCCGCCCACGCCCAAAACCCGCCACTACGACCACCACTGCGACCACCAAGCCAAGCCCAGCCGCCCCTACCGAGACCACCTCCGAGCGCCGTCGCCGACTGGGATTGTGTCTTTACTGCGGAGGACCAGGTCATCTGGCCGCCAACTGCCCGAAAAAACAGAAGCCAACCGCTCCGGCTGCGCGCACCCCATCTGCCAAGCCACCACGCAAATCCGGGCCGCCCCCAACAGGCGCATCCAAGGCAGTTATCGAGGGCGACCCAGAGGAGGGGGAAGCAGCTGTGTGCCTTTCTTCAGCCCCCATGGACATGGGTTCGACTCCAGACGCGGTGAGTGAAGGCAGCGCCCCCATCACAATCCAAGCGTTTCTGGCCAACCCCGCCAAGCATACTCGTATTATAGCCTCAGCCCTTGTAGATTCTGGCTGCTCCCATTGCTTAATGCGGCCCCAGGTGGTGGAGGAACTGGGTCTAGACCAAGTCCCCCTGGCTAAGCCCATACCATTCACCCAAATGGACGGCAGTCCTCTCGGGAGCGAAGGACCGGCCCAGTTCAAAACACAACCGGTTCTCCTCCGCTGCGCCGACCATTGGGAGAAAATTAGTTTTATTCTGGCGCCAGTGGCCAAACACTCCATAGTTCTGGGCATGCCATGGTTATTGTTGCATGAACCAAAATTCATTTGGAAAGAAAGGATCTTAGAATTCACTGACCCTCCCTGCGGTGAACATATGAATTGGGGGGAAAACTCGACTTCTCCTGACACACACCCCCCCCTGGCTTCATCAGCGATTGCTCCCGATTCTACCGGCATTCCACCGGCGTACCAAGATCTGGCCAGAGTATTTCAGGAGCAAGAATGCGATCAGTTGCCACCCCATAGAGACACTGACTGCAAAATCGTGATACAGCCAGGGGCGCAACTGCCCAAAGGTAGAATCTACCGCATGAGTCCCAATGAGGAGAAGGAACTTCGTGCCTTCTTAGACAAGAACCTCGCTCGTGGGTTCATACGGCGGGCTACCAAACACACACATGCTGCTCCTGTATTGTTTGTAAAAAAGAAAGATGGGTCTTTGCGGCTCTGCACAGATTACCGAGGTCTCAATGCAGTCTCCCTGTCCAATAAATACCCTTTGCCTTTAATCAAGGACCTTTTAGACGCATTGGGCAAGGGACGCATCTTTACTAAGTTGGACTTGAGAGAAGCTTACTACAGGGTCAGAATTGCTGAAGGCTATGAACACTTGACTGCATTTAACACAAAGTTTGGACAGTTTGAATACTTAATAATGCCATTCGGGTTAAGTGGGGCCCCCGGAGCTTTTATGGCCCTTATCAACGAAGTTCTCCATGATTTATTGTACAAGGGAGTAGTGGTATACTTAGATGACGTTTTAATTTATTCACAAACCATGGAGGAGCATGAAGCATTGGTTCGGGAAGTATTGAAACGTTTGCTCAACAACTCCCTCTTTCCCAAACTTTCCAAGTGCTGTTTCCACCAAACCTCTATTGACTATTTGGGTTACCGGATCTCGCCCGAGGGCCTAAAAATGGATCCTGCTAAGATTGATGCAGTCCTCCAATGGCCTGCCCCTACCAGCCGAAAAGAACTCCAATCTTTTCTAGGTTTTGCTAATTTCTATCGTGACTTTATACCCCAATTCGCTGAACTGACTCTCCCTCTCACAGACCTCTTACGCACTAAGGGTAAAGATCCACTGACCGCCAAGCCCGGGGCCCCCCTTTCCTGGTCTGAAGAATGTCAGACAGCCTTTCAGCTTTTAAAATCTGCTTTTACCACCGAACCTATCCTAAAGCACCCTGACCCAGATCTCCCGTTTGTGGTTCACGTGGATGCCTCGGACAAAGCGCTTGGGGCAGCCCTGTTGCAGAGAAATAAAGATGATAGGCTGGTTCCGTGTGCTTATTTATCAAAGAAATTCTCCGGTGCTGAACTCAACTGGACTGTAGGGGATAAAGAGACTGCGGCCATCAAAGTAGCACTCTCCACTTGGCGCCACTGGCTGGAGGGGGCTAAACACCCCTTTCAAGTTTGGTCGGATCACAAGAACTTGGCCGCCCTCTCCACCCCCCTCAAGATGTCCGCGAAGCAACTTCGTTAAGCCGATTTCTTTTCTCGTTTCTCTTTCACGGTCCATTTTTTCCCCGGAAAAACCAATAAACTGGCTGATGCGCTCTCGCGCCTACCCGGGGAGGGGGGTGGAGCTGCCTTACGAGACATTCCGCGCACTGTTCTCTCCCCCTCCCAATTAGGGCTGGCTGTCACCCGATCTCAGACATCCACTCCTCCTTCTCCGCCCATTCCCAGCCTGGTCTCTCCTTTCCTACGGGAACTCGAGGAGGCGGGGCTGCGCGAGCCTCCGGCGGAGGAAGGTGACTCCCAATTGCGTTTGGAGAATGGCGTTTGGCGGCGGGGGGATTGTTGGTACGTGCCTCCCCCCCTCCGTAAGCAGGTTCTCGAGGCCTGCCATGATGCCCGCTCGGCTGGACATTTTGGCTTTCTAAAAACTCTGCATTTGGCCCGCCGTCAGTTCTGGTGGCGCGCGATGCGCAAGGACATTGAGACGTATATTAAAGGTTGCTCTGTTTGTGCAGAAGCCAAGAACGTTCCGGGAAAACCCCATGGTCTGTTGAAACCTCTCCCGGTGGCCTCCCGCCCCTGGGAAGTCATCTCCATGGATTTTATTACAGATTTGCCAGAAAGTCATGGCAACACGGTCTTGTGGGTGGTGGTGGACTTATTTTCTAAACAAGCCCATTTTATTCCATGTGCTTCCATCCCCTCCGCTCCTAAGTTAGCGCGTCTGTTCATTCAGCATGTTTACCGTCTACACTCCGCCCCCGTTAAGGTGGTCTCCGACCGCGGCCCCCAATTCATTTCAAAGTTCTGGAAAGCTTTTCTAGGGTTGTTAGGGGCCGCCCCGGCGGTCGCCGCCCCCTACCACGTTCAAAGTGACGGTGAGTCGGAGAGAACGAACAGAACCCTAGAGCAGTATTTACGTTGTTACACCAACTATCACCAAGACAATTGGTGCGAGCTAATTCTGTTTGCAGAGTACGCCTATAACAATGCGGTTCATAGCAGTACAAAAAAGACCCCCTTCGAAATTGTGTCCGGTCGCTCCTTCCCGCCGTTGCCGCAACTACCTGCGGAAGCATTGGATCCTCCGGAGTTTCAACAATGGATTTCATCTCTGGCCGAGGGGTGGAAAATGGTCCAGACTGCCTTACAACAGGCTAAAGACTCCCAAAAGCTTCAAGCGGATAAGCACCGCTCGGATTTCCCTCTGCGTGTGGGCGCCTGGGTGTATTTGTCTACCAAAAATCTCAGAGACGTGCATAAATTTTCAAAATTAGGCAAAAGATTCGTGGGACCTTTTCAGATTACTAAAGTAATTAATGATGTCACTGCTCGATTGGACTTGCCTAATTCTCTTAGTAACATCCATCCTGTCTTCCATTCCAGTTTACTCAAGGAGGCTCCCGTTTCCGATGCCTGGCACGACCCGCCGGAGAGACCCCCACCGACTATTATTGATGGCCACAAGCATTACGAAATTGACGCCATCCTGGACTCTCGCTTTAATCGCAAACGCTTACAATATTTAGTCTCTTGGGTGGGGTATTCCTCTGGGTATAATCAATGGGTCTATTTCGAAAATATTGACGCCCCCGCCCTCATTTCTGCTTTCCATCGGGCCTTTCCGCACAAACCTGGGGGGGAGAAGTCTTTTTTAAGGGAGGCAGAGTGTAAAGGATTCAGTGGTGTTGATGAGCGGGTCGGCTGCCTGGCCTTGACTACATTCCACAACCCGGGCGATGGGCCAGCTCCTCCGGCGGAGACCTTATCTCTGCGAGGGAGATGAGACCTCCGTTCCCATGGGAAGCCGGGAGGGGGATGGGATGGATAGAGTTATAACCTGTGCTTCTGGCGGGAAGTGTCATTCCTGCCACTGCGTGTACGTGAGCTTTCTAAGATGTCTTAATAAACGGTCTTTTACACCCAAAAAGCCTTTTATTTCTGCTTCTATGGAATTCCTTACACAGAGACTGTCCCAGTGATGCCACCCAAGTTCATTGAAGTTTGGTTCAGGGGGTCAAAGTAATGGACCCCCAAGATGGGAGCCCCTTCCCCCTTTTTTTCCAAAGGGAGTTAAAAGGAGATGGTATCATCAGGACAGCCTCCGGAAGGTACCAAGAAATTTTGGTGCTACTAGCTTTAAAATTGCGCCCGTGACAGGCACCCCAAGAAATTGCCCAGACTCTCTGCTGTGCAGTGTTTTGGCTCCATTGTAGCCAATGGAGAATTTCTGAGTGTGTAAATGGGCTGCACATTTTTCAAGGTAGAGACACCAGACTTTCAAGGTGGCTCCAGGAGGCTCTCCTGGCAATAGCATCAAGGCTTGGCGAACTTTGCTTCTGGGGGGTTCAATTTTATGAGCCCCCAAAAGGCTTATTTTGTTTCCCTACTCCTACACATGAAGCCTGCTGGCTGGGTTGTGTGACAAATGCATTTATACTGCATTCAGGTTACAGGTGTGGAATCTGCCCTGAAAGAGTTTAGCCCTGGCCAGAGAAAAAAATGCAGTACTACAAATAGAGTCAGCCAGAGTGCTGAGGGTTCTTTTGCTTCTTGGCTTTTGCCTTTTAGCCTTTTTGGTTCCTTCGGGTACGTTTTGTGGCAGAGTGAGGAGATTCAGCCAGAATCTCTCACTGCTGTTGGTCTAAAACCCTGAGTCTGGTGGAGAGCGAACCGCCACTCAGGTGTTTTGAGGGAAACCTCTGAAAAGACAAAAGTCTGTCCTCCAAGTTAACACCAGTCTTGGGAGGCCCAGTCCAGTGGCAGCGAGGCCCCTTTGGATTGTGGGAGAGAGAGGCGTGTGTGCCTGAATCCCACAGGGCGTAGACTGGGTGTGTTATTTAGTGGTGAGGTACAGTGGACTGAAGTCTGTCTTAAGAGGGAGTGTGAAACCTCCAAAGTAACATCTTACTAAAGTAAATCTTTTATGAGGAAAAATCTTAACTAAAGTGACACCTGTGAGTGTTCATGTATGTTTTGAAACTGAAGTGAAGTGCAAGTAACATCTCTGCAACCGTTAAGCTCCAAAACAATCTTTCTCTGAAACCAACACGCTTATATCCTCTCAAGTTACCTGAGAAGCCACTTTTAAGCCAGAAAATAAACATTTCAAGGTTTTGTTCATTTAAACTTGTTCCAGTCTTTATTTTTCTGTCTGTGTCTGTGTCCCCCAGAAAAGGGTGGTGTCCGTTAAAATCAGTTTTTGTGGGCTATAGTAAAGTTTAAATTGGTGGCAGCGAAAAAACAAACTAATTACTAGGAAGGTTCCTAAACAGCTGACAGGAATCCTTCCTAATAGAGCAGAAGTAACGGCCCTTACTTTACAGGTTGTCTCAGAACTCTCTGAACTGGGAGCAAGTTTATATTTATTCATGTGGCTTGTCCTTGGTCTTGCAGCTCTTTTGATGTCTATAGTAGAGTAACCGTTAGCCTGTAGAACCCAGTTTAGGTGATTCAGTTCTTATTGAAGGAGGTGGGGTTCACGATCTACCAAAGTTTTTATTGTGCTCCTTTTCTGTCCTGGGTGATGATTGGAGTTTTTATGTAGATACCGTATATACTCATGTATCAGTTGACCCAAATATAAGCTGAGGCACCTAATTTTACCACAAAAAAATGGGAAAACTTATTGACTCGTGTATAAGTCCAGGGTGGGAAATGCAGCAGCTACTGGTAAATTTCAAAAAAAAAAATGATACCAATAAAAATGTTTCTGAATATTTATTTCAAAGAAAAACATTATGGTATCAACAATAACTTTAAAAGTTCTGAAGTGGAATATAGAACTCTCACAGACAGTATCTCTTCAGAGTTTCATAGGGAAGATGCTCAACAAGATCCCCCTTTTTAAAAGTCCCTGCAGGTTCTCCTTCAACATGGATAGCTTATCATGAAACAGTGAAGATGCTGGCGTGATGATGGCAGCTGCTGCCCCAAAGCAAGTCTTTTTTGCAGGCCTACAAGCTCAGCTGGACAGAAGTCCCACCTGCTTTCCAAAAACACTGGGTGGGGGGCAAGAAAGGTGCTGGCAGTGGCTACACCCCAGGGCACCCCGTGTGTGTGTGTGTGTGTGTGGGGGGGGGGATTCCTGCCACCATGGGCTCCAATGGTGTGGATTTCCCAATGGTGTGGATTTCCCAAAAATTCTGTAACATTTAAAGTTAATGTTTAATGTTCACACCTATTCACTGAATATTCACTGTGGATGAAGCTACTGGAAACCTGTAGTGCAGCGAAGCAATAGCTCAAGGCTTACCTGGGAGCTGCCTTTGTGTTCACATAGCCGGGAGCAGGTACAGAAAAACACCCTCAGCTCCCAGCCTCTTTTCGCTCACCACCCATTCCCCCCCTTTCACTTGTGTATAAGTCGAGGGGAACTTTTTTCAGCACAAAAAAAGTGTGCTGAAAAAGTAGACTTATACACGAGTATATAAGGTATCTATCAGTGTATGTAGATTTTCCTGTATACTGTGTGGCCCAATTGTTGGTTTGGTTTGCGGATGAGTAAGACATCTAGAAATGGTAGTTTTCCCTCATTTTCTTTTTCCATAGTAAATTGGATGTTAGGGTGGATATTGTTAGTATGGTCCAAAAATTTGTTTAGTTCTTCTTCTCCGTGGCTTCAAATTGTGAAGGGGTCATCCACATGATGAAACCATATAGGGGGCTTTTTTGGTGCTGTTTCCAGGGCTTGTTCCAAAGAATTCCACTGCAGCTAAGGTGAAGAACCTCCATCCAAATGAATTAGTCCTCTTATCTTTTGGGCAGTACATACAATAAGGGCCAGAGAACCACTTTTGCTGCTCTGAATTCCAGGGAGGAAGGGCAGGATATAAATGCAGCATAGAAAGAAATATAAATGCAACATCAAAAGAAATACATTCTTTGTTTATCAAAAGGTTGAGTGCTTTGGAGGTAAATGCACAGTGGATCCTGCACACTCTAGTGACTGGAAGAACCAGTTGTAGATTCCAGAAAATTTAGAAGAAGAGCATGTTGACAGTCTTCTAATTCCCCAAATTATACACCCAAGGCATCTCTCCTTGGCATGTGTCTGGGAGGCCAAAGATCCAGTAAGCCATTAATCAAAGAGTCATGAAATTGTTTTTAAACCCAAAATGCTGAAATAACAAACACTGTAACTATTCATGACAATACACCTCCCTGTTCTTGTATCTTTGTCAGGTATCAGACTTGAGTGGGAAGTCATTACAGATCATGCTGACCAACTCAATAAATATATTTGGGTTTATTTATTTATTTATTTATTTATTTATTTATTTATTTAAACATTTACACCCTGCCCAACCCCCATACGGTTCAGGGCGGCTTACAATGGCATAAAGCCTAAAATCATACATAAAATTCATATAATCAATAAAAACAAATCATAAAACCATTAAAAACAATCCAGCTAAATACTCCAGATGGCGAGACACATTGGGCCTTTCCCCACTTTTCCCTCGGCTGCTAACGCTGCATGCAATTCCCAGCGTGCGGCATCCCTGGCGCACGCCTTGGTGTTCCAGTGTCATCAGAGTGCGGGGTCATCAAAAGGCGCCCTTTACAAGAGCACCAGGGATGCCTCGCGCTGAGGGGGCACGACAACGGCAGCGTCGGGGTGGCTGTGCTGTCGCTGCCCCTCTCGTGGGGAGTGCCGGGGGACCCCACGCTACTCTCCTCAAGTAGCGCGGGGCTTAAGGTAAGTGGGGAAAGGCCCATTGTTTCTCCCATGGGAGGCTCAGGGGAAATATTGTAATTGGGAAGCATCAAGCTGGCTTGGGGGAAAGGCCTGGAGGAACAGCTCTGTTGTAGAAGCCCTGAGGAATTGGGCCACGCTCTGCAGGGCCCTGATGTTACTTGGCAGCATGTTTCACCAGACCGGGGCCAGGGCCGGAAAGGCCCTGACCATTGTCACAGCCAGCCGGATATCCCTCAGGCCTGGAACCACCAGTAGATTCTCCTCTGCCAAGTGGAGAGGTCTCTGAGGCCGATATTGGGAGATGGGAACCTGCAAGGCCGCTTATAGACTTATAGGTTAACACCAGAACTTTGAAGATAATTCGGTACTCAACAGGCAGCCAGTGTAGATATTCTCGGACCACTGTTATATGATCTTTACTGGCTGCACCGGTAAGCAGCCTCGCAGCTGCATTTTGGATGAATTTTAATTTCCAGATCAGCAACAAACGTGGGCAAGCATGGAGCAAGTTGCAGTAATCTAGCGTGGAGGTGACTGTTGCATGGATGGCTGCGGCGAGGTCAGACTGGGAGAGGTAGAGGGCCAACTGCCTAGCCTGGTGAAGGTGGAAAAATGCAGTCTGTTCTGTTCTTGTGACCTGGTCCTCTAATGAAAGGGAAGAGTCCAAGGTCATGCCAAGAATCTTCACTGATGAGGCCGGATGGAGGGCCTGACCATCTACGGCTTGCAGTTGGAAGTTCCCAGCCTCTTACCCTGACCCAACCTCAGGATCTCCATCTTTGCTGGATTAAGTTTTAGTCTGCTTGTTTTCAACCAGCCAGCTACATCTTCTAAATCAGTGTTTCCCAACCTTTTCGACGTCGCGGTACACTTGACCTCGCTCTTCATATCTCAGGGTACCCTTGAGGTTCATTTGATTTTTTTTTGCATTTTTAAGAGTGGTTTTTTTCGGTTTTTGGCCTGTAGGGGGGGGAGTGACAAGCAGGGGGAGGGGAGGGGAGGGGAAGGAAAGCAGCATTGACAGCTGCGTTGTTTGTTTGCCTAAATTGGCATGGATTGGGGGGATTTAAAGGGAGAGCTCCCTTTACATCTA
>NW_025951179.1:0-11833 GCF_021028975.2 Sphaerodactylus townsendi
AAGAAGAAGAAGAAGAAGAAGAAGAAGAAGAAGAAGAAGAAGAAGAATCTATAAGTAGAAACCAGGAATAGAGGAATAGAAAGATAATTTACACCATACATGGCTGTCCATCTACTTTAAAGAGGGGATTGCCTTCACTAGCAAGCATAAAGAAATAAGTTCCTTGTTTGTTTTTGTATTCTCTCCAAGACATGAACCACCATTAAAAGAATGATCTTCATTTACATACAGCGAGTAATGTTTGGTATACAGATGGCTCAACCCAAAACCATTCACATTTTCACCAGCACTTCCCCCCTAGGGCACACTTTAAAAGTCTGAGCATCTGTGCATTTGAGCTCAAGTACATTCATGTGTACGCATACAGAAGTGGACAACCCCTCCTTGCCAATTTCTCCACCCCAAGTCGCAAACCTGACCATTCTGAAGGGATGGTGCCAGGTTACATTTCCTGAAATGGCTATTTTTCAATGTTCTGTAATATAACTTCCTGCCAGGGTTGATGGGAACTGTAGTTTTTGCAGCTCCTGAAATGGAACTATTCAGTCAAGAAAAAATAAATAAAACTTTGTAATAACCAAGCAATTCATTATGTTCAGAGCATATGCCAACAATGGTCACCTGGTGATTCCTTACCTAACAATGAATACTATTAAACGTGGTTTTGGTGTGATTACATAAAAAATATACTGCAGTGTGTGTGTGTGTGTGTGTGTGTGTGTGTGTGTCTGTAAGATCTATCAATGCCATCAGAAAAACCCATGAAAAAAGGGGTCTTAATGGCTTTATTGTGATCCCATCAAGATGGTTGTTTTGCAAAGGTTGATCAATGTGTACCTGGGGAAAGTTGAAAAGTAAACAAGATACAAGCGAATGGGAAGGACTGACCATCAGTAGACTCTAAATCTGGACTTAATTTTAGAAATGCTTCGAGTTAAAATGGAATTAAGGAACAGTGGAGCACAACGTGGAACAGGACTCTGGAACAAGATAGGCATGGAACTGAAGAAACCTATCAGTCCCTAAAGGAGCTGCGTGGCGTAGTGGTTAAGTGCTTGCACTGCCACTCACACGGTCAGGAGTTTGAACCCCCTGTGGGTTAGATATCAGCAACAAATACAAAACCTTTAATGGCATATAGGGTTAGATATCCTGGCAACTGGTTCATAGTCAAACTCAGTCATCCATCCATTTCTTGGTCGGTAAATGAGTACCTAGCTCATAGCTAAGGGGTAAAGAATAGCCGGGGAAAGCAATGGTAAGTTACCCCACAAAAGAGGCTTGCCTATGAAGTCACTGCTCGCAGTGGCACCCCAGGGTCGGACACGGCTGAAGGGGAAACTTTACCTTTATCAGTCCCTAATGGTTCCTATTTGACTTTGACCCTTGCTTGTCCAACTGGCAGAGGAAAAAGCTTTCCCTAAAGTTATCATATCTGGTAAGGAAGGAATGGGGAAAGAAGGTGGCATGATATTGTCCCATCTTGTCAGATCTCAGAAGCTAAGCAGGGTTGGTACATGAAAAGGAAACCACCACGGCAGACTCTGCAGAGGAAAGTAATGGCCAATCACCTCTGCTTCTTGCTGGTCTTGAAAGCTTCTTAGTGGGGGTCACCATGTTAGCTGTGACTGGGTGACATTTCACGCACAAGGATGGAACGGGGGAAGAGAAGAGAAGTGGGAAGGACCTGCTCCGTTCATCCCTAGTTAGGCTAGTCGCTGCATTTTCAGTCGCTAGAATAGTGAATATGGCTTCCATAAGCCGGTGTTATGGTTACCCTCCTGCAGAGAGGGATGTGAGAGTGGAAAAAATTGCATACTATTGCAAGAGGCCTCCATCAGTGTTCGAATGACGCAGCTTCAGTTTAATCCAGTGGAAATGGCTTCAGAGTATCTAAAGAGGGTTTCATCACTGTTTGTTTTACTCAATTAAAAACCTGCAGACAGAGCTTTGCTCCCTGCTGCTCAGCTGAGGAATGTTTTTTTCCCCTATAATGCGGCAATGATTTACGATCTAGGAGACAGTGTTTAACTGAACGTCATCCCAAAGCTGGAAGGCAGCTTATCAAGGGATTGGTCACTCGTGTTAATGAAAAATGGATCCCTCGTGACAGTCTGTTGTGCAGTTATATTTGGATAACAAATGGCATGGTGGGGCAGGGGTTTGGCAATTAATACTGGAGTATGAGAAGCTTCGAAGCAAGAGAGCTGAGCATAGAATTCAAATAAACAGAGCTGCCTGTTTCATGATTTTCTCTTTCTGAAGCCCTGAGATCTTTTGCCAGATGTAATCTAGGTGATGGACTGGAGAAGAACGTCAGGGGATATCTACTCCCCTCTACCAAGGGCAAGCAATGTTCTGATATGACATATTTAAATAGTTTTGAGACAATGATCATTATTTTCAATTACTATTGCATCTGCAGGGGGGATCCAGGAAAGGGATGGGTGGGTCCGCACACAGATGAAAAGCTGACTTAAACTGATCAGACCAATGGTGGGATTCTAATGCTATAACTACTGGTTCGGGGGGGGGGGGTCCCCACCCCCCCCCCCCCCCACCCCCCCCCCCCCCCACCCCCCCCCCCCCCCACCCCCCCCCCCCCCCACCCCCCCCCCCCCCCACCCCCCCCCCCCCCCACCCCCCCCCCCCCCCACCCCCCCCCCCCCCCACCCCCCCCCCCCCCCACCCCCCCCCCCCCCCACCCCCCCCCCCCCCCACCCCCCCCCCCCCCCACCCCCCCCCCCCCCCACCCCCCCCCCCCCCCACCCCCCCCCCCCCCCACCCCCCCCCCCCCCCACCCCCCCCCCCCCCCACCCCCCCCCCCCCCCACCCCCCCCCCCCCCCACCCCCCCCCCCCCCCACCCCCCCCCCCCCCCACCCCCCCCCCCCCCCACCCCCCCCCCCCCCCACCCCCCCCCCCCCCCACCCCCCCCCCATTGCTCTACGCCACCGGGCCTCAACCAGGAGATAAAGGTACTGGGCTACAATTAATCTATCCACAGGTATTCCCAGAGAGATCGGGGAACAGGTTTTATTAGCTTCCTCTAGCATCTGTTGAAACTCTCTATCAAAAAGTCTCTTCTTGATAGCCCCATAGACCTCCTGCTCTGTTAGCATTAGCAGGTCCTCCAAGGAAATGCCCAACTCATTAAGTTTGGCTTCGATTTTAACCCACCACTGGGTTGTGTGGAGGATGGAGCGTCCCTGGGATGTATAGTCCAGTTCATCTCGATTAAAACAAATCC
The DNA here is from genome assembly GCF_021028975.2 of Sphaerodactylus townsendi. Lineage (NCBI taxonomy): Eukaryota > Metazoa > Chordata > Lepidosauria > Squamata > Sphaerodactylidae > Sphaerodactylus > Sphaerodactylus townsendi. The sequence continues at coordinate 3,249 of NW_025951179.1, forward strand.
TGGCCCAAAACTTGAATGTACGGCACCAGGCCAGAGTTTCCAGCCAATGCTGGCCTGTTTCTAAGCACAGGGCCGCATAGGGAATAGAATGGGGCAAGCCAAGGATTTTATACAGAAAGTATGACTGGACCCTTTCAACCTCTCTGCTCCATGCCCCTATCCAGATGGGGATCCCATAAAGGATTTGTTGACTCACTTTGGCATTAAATGCTCTCAACGCTGCAGGGATGTATCCTTGGCCTTTCCCATAGAGGAAGCGTATAATGGCTGAGGTGGTCATATGTTATTTGCTGCATTTTAATTTAAATTATTAAGAGCTTATTATGTATTTGTAATCTTATGTTGTTCACCGCCCAGAGCCCTTCGGGGGTAGGGCGGTATATAAGACTGAATAAATAAATAAATAAATAAATACTTACATTTGAGAAACTGTAAATCCAAACTCTTTTTTCTTTCACATCCCTTATCACCTGTACTTTCATCTGCTGATGCCAGGGACTGAACCAGGAACCTTCTCCACTGAGTTCCAACCCCTACTCCAAATAAGGTTGCTCACTCTGGGAACTTCTGAAGATTTGGGGGGAGGGGTGCCTGGAAGGGACAGAGTTCAGCAGAAGGAATTCAACATGGATTTGATGCTATATATATATATCACCGTCGAAAGATACCATGGCTTCCAAGGTAATAGAGCTCTGTAGTCTGGAGATCAGTTGTAATTACAGGAAAACCTCAGACCGCAACTTTATGTTGGCAACTTTCGGAGCAAAGATAAAATGACAGAGTCAGTGTGGGCATCCAAAAAAAAATGGCAGTGAATGTACTATTGACTGAGTATTTGCCTGCCTGGAGCACACCATGGAGGGAAGTCTTGAGGGTCATCAATGAGATGCTACAATAAGAGAAGGGAGCAGCATTTAGTGGTGAAGGTTCCTCCCAACTGATGTAAGAACATGTGAGATGCCTTGCTGAATCACACCAGCAGTTCATCTAGGCAAGCATCTTGTTTCCCACAGTGGCTAATCAACTGACTTTGGGCAAAGAAAGCTGAGGTTGTTTTCCAGCAGTGGTACTCAGAAGCGTGCATGCTTTTGATGTTGAATGGCCATTGATGGACACATCTACCATGAATCTTCCTTTTAGATCCATCTGTGTAAGAGGCATTTTGACAAAGATCCTCCAGTGCTCCCGATCAAACCCTTACGCACACTTTCCCAACCCTCCCACAAAAGACCACGGCGGTATCAACAAAAAGGAAGATAATCTGAAAATCAACAAAACCTGGCTACTGGTAATAAAAACACCAACCCCAACCCCACCCCCCCCCCCCAAAAAAAAAACAAAAAAAAACCACCAGAGGACTTTTCAAGCACTATTCAACATTCCATCAGGGGCACATAGCCAAATATCTTGAATTATTAACTGAACCCCAACAAAGATGGATTATCACAAGGGCCAGATCCAATACCTTCCCATCGGCCATTACAAAGAGTCGTTACTTATCCAGACCTCTCCAGGATCGGGTTTGTCCACACTGTAAAAATCAAGTGGAGACTCTTGCTCACATTATTCTTGACTGTCTGAGATATGTGGGCATTAGGAATTTCTCTCCCAGGCTGGCCCTAGACAAATCTGAAAGTGACTCTGAGTGTTCTGTTGTGGAGCTTCTGCTAAACAACACAGATGTCCTGCTCTTGGAAAAAGTAGCAACATTTCTTTTACAAGTGACATAACTTTCTAAGTAATGTACACTGCTATATACAGTCTTCCTGTCTGTGCTTTGAATGTACTCTTGATTTGTATTTCAAAAATGTCTGGCAATGCTCTAGAACCTATTTTTAAATGCCAAATAAAGGTTGTTGTTGGATTCCATCAGATACTATAAACTCCTACCCACTTCACTCATCTGGTTACTGAAATGATGCACACACACTCAGGCCACCAGGACACATTCAAATGCAACTGAAAATGAATTCCACCTGGACACATGCGCCTCACTTATGAGGTGTACTAAACAAATGCTCCATCACACAATCACTCCACACTGTGCCACGGAGAGAAATGCGTCTTACGTGACACGTCTCTGAAGATGCCAGCCATAAATGCAAATGAAAATTAGGAGCAACAACTATCACACCGTGGCCACACAGCCCGGAAAACTCACAACAGGCACTTCCTTGATCGATTCATTGGTCCACAGTTCCTGATCTGTAATTCCCTCCCTGTACTAGTCGGCTGTCCATTACACCAGTACTGGCTCCTCTTTCTGAGTACGAGAAGCATGCATACCGAGAAAGAGAAATTCCCTTCCATCTTAAGCAAATAGAAAAGAGGTGTTTTTTTTTCTCCCACCAAGATAAAATTGAATTCTTGTAATAGAAAAAGGACAAGAGGCTAATCAGCTTTCTAGCAGAGGGAAAAGAGATACAATCCATTTTCTAAATAGGTTTTACAGGCTGGATTCTCTTTGGGAGTACTGGGAGCTGGCCTTTTCTCGGGATGCTCTTCATGACCCCGAAGATGAGATCTGCTACTTCTCCTGTTGATAAGGAGAAAGACAGCAGTCAATAGAATACTGTTTTGTCTAATTCCATAACATTTTCCATCAACATGGAATGAGAAGGAGCAGAGACAATCCAGAAGTAAGGTCACTACACTGGAGTTGTAGCATATACCTAAAAAAAACCTATGGTTCATCCAGACTATTTTGGGCAAATACTGGCACATCACCCAGTATGATGTCATCCAGCACTGGAGTCATCTAGAACTGGAGTCATGCTGGAAACAATACGATCACACTGAGGCGTTCAGACCAGGATTAACCATTAAGCTTCATAAGCATGTGCTTAGTGCACCAAGGGAAAAGGGCTCCATCACCACACCAAAAAAGTTGAGATTTTGCAGAAGTTTCGCGGAGCAAATCAAGCATAAGCATAAGCGTTTTATTGTCATTGTGCACGCACAACGAAATTTACAGCAGCATTCCTCGATGCGCACAATTTCAGACTCATACCCCATCCTCACTTTCCCCTTCCTCCACCCATCCCTACGCAGCCCCAAACACATCAACACGAAGCCGCGGAGTTTAGCATAGCCACAGCTCTAGAGTAGAAGCTGTCTCTAAGCCTCTTTGTCCTAGTTTTGATAGACCTGTATCGTCTGCCGGATGGTAACAGTTCAAAAAGAGAGTGTGCTGGATGAGACGGGTCTCTCAGAGTATTTTGGGCTTTCTTTAGGCTTTGGGAATTATAGAGTTCTTCCAAGGAGGGGAGAGGGCAGCCTATAATCCTCTGTGCAGTAGTGATCACCCTTTGGAGCGCCTTCCTATCTGCCACTGTGCAACTGGAGAACCATACACAGATGCAGTAGGTTAAGACACTCTCTATAGCACAGCGGTAAAAGGACACCAGGAGTTTTCCATTCAGTTGTTGTTTCCTTAAAAGTCTCAGATAGTACAGTCTTTGCTGGGCCTTCTTAACCACCGCGGCAGTCTGTACGCCCCAGGTCAAGTCCTCTTTAATCATGACGCCCAGAAATTTAAAATCAAGCTCTGCAAAATGAGGATGTAAACTTGCAAACACGTGCAGGCCTCTCTGTACTTATTCGCTGACCAGCTGCATACATCTAGAGATGGATTTGAAAGATTTGAAGCAGTTGCAAAGGAGATGCTCCCTGATGGAGATTACAAGCCAGCTCAAACTCACAAACAGGTAATAAAGAATGAACCTAATGCCGGAGATGTACCAGAAATAAATCTGAGTGCCGGAGATAAATTTTATATCACCACTTTTCACACAATTGTTGACAAGCTAGAAACACAAATGCGAAAGAGGGGAGAGGTGTACAAAGAAATAGCAGATGGATTTTCTTGTCGAACTGATGTTCCAAATGGCCTCTGAAATGTTGCAACTTCCTCATCTTTGAAACGGAAAGGTACTTGCAGTGTTGTCAAAAGCTAATTGATGCTTACCCAGATGTCTTAAACACTACTTTATCTGTGGAGCTTCAACAGTTTCACTCATATGTTCCCCATAAGTTCAGCGCAGAAAAAAAAAACTGTGAAAACTGTTTTCAGTCATGCTGAACTTTACAAAATAATTGTAGAAGGCAATACTGAGTGTGCTTTTCCAAATGTAGAGATTGGCTTGCGTATATTTTTTAACATTGAAGGTCATAAATTGCACAACTGAATGTTCATTTTTGCCGTTGAAGCATATAAAAAAAATCCCAATAGAATAACAGAGTTACAAGACAGATCTGATACCTTGTCTCTACTTAGCATAGAAGCAGATTTGTTACGCCAGATTAATTTTGAGGACTTGATAAGAGACTTTGAAATTTTAAAAAGTAGGGGAAAAGCCTTTTAAAGTATAAATAAGTAGACAACAATGATCTTTTCATCCATGAATGCTAAAATTGTATGTATCTTTAAGGTTTTAGAAAACAATGAAATAAAGGACCGTTGGTTTTATGCATGTAATAATGATTGATCTCTGTATATTTGTGTGCTTGCCTATCTGTGTCCTGTCAGCAAAAAGCAGTTCATTGGAGCACATTTTTTTTTATTTCACATGGTTCGGAAAAAATGTTCTAACTTGAAACATTAGAAATGATAAGTTTTAACATTTTTATTTGCATTGTTCCCTTATGGTAATTTAAAATGTAATTATTGAAAAAATTGCATTTTCTACTGCTCAGCCCTAGATAAGCAAATAAATTGACTTTTGATATAAAGCGTTAAATATATCAAATAAAAATCACGCTAAGTTGTGAATATCAATTGTGAAATCTGGTCAGACTGGCCTGTAAGTACACTGAATTATGAATCTTGCAAATAGAAGGGCCGGGCACCAAAGTTGCCCTTACTTAGAGCATCAGTCTGACTTAAAGAGCCAGCATAGGTGTAAAACTCGCAGCCCTCCAGATGTTATGGACTACAGTTCCCACCATCCCCTGCCAGCATGATGCTGGCAGGGGATGATGGGAACTGTAGTCCATAACATCTGGAGAGCCACGAGTTTGACACCTGTGGTGTAGGGGTTAAGGCTCAGCTGACAGCCTGTCAGCAGTCCTGGGGAAAGGGGGGGGCAGTGATGAAGGGCAGCCACATGACCTAAGGTGCAACCTTTGAGGAAGGCTGTAACAGTTTGTGAGCATGCGAGAGAGGAGGATCAGGGTGCAGTCGCCATGGACAAACCCCTTCCCTCTCATCCTTCGGAGGCCTCCCTCCCAAGGACCAATAGCATTGTGATGGACTGCCGCTGCTGCAGTAACATTCCAGGTTGAGACAGCTACAGGTATCTTCAGCATGGGTTTTCTTGCAAAACCTCCCCCCTCCCCCATGCCAACTCTGATTACAGAGATGCCTTGTTGGAGGGCCCCTGAAATGTTTGGGTTGCCCTCCTGGAACACCTAAGGCAGAGGTGGGATCCAGCAGGTTTTCACCAGCTCCCGAGAGTGGGTTACTAATTATTTGTGTGTGCTGAGAGCGGGTTACTAATTGGGTCCGCTTTTCCATTAGAAATTCCATTAGGTCCAAAAATCATAAAGTCCTGTTGTTTCCTATGTAGCTGGTTAGCGAAGGTAGAAAACGGGATAATTCTCCCCGTTGGGCTGGTTTAAAAACATGTTTTAGAAATATGGTAAAGTTCCTTGTTTAAGGAAAGTATCCTTCTTTTGATTTCTAGAAACAAAATTGAGTATTTGAAAGTATTAAGTATTTGACAGGCAGTCAATTAGAGGAGAAGTAGTTGTTTCTGTTGGCAGTAGACGATAGGACTTGCTATAATGAGTTTAAATTATGGACAGAAAGATACCAGCTGGAAATTAGGAACTGGTTTTTTACAGTAACAGAGAAATTATTAATGGCCCGTCCTCAGAATGCCCTGCCACACCCCCGTTGTGCCCCGCCCAGTCCCATTGGTGCTACGCCACTGTTTGAATCCCACCACCATGGGAGCCTGTTACTAAAATTTTTGGATCCCACCACTGACCTAAGGTGTTTCCTGTGGGAATGTATTGTATAGCCGAGGGCCTCTCTTCATCTAAATACGCTAGGAACTACATGATGTTGTACACTGCTAGGTGGGGGGACTGCAGCACCAATTTTGGATTACAAATATTTAAATTTTAATAAGTACCAGCCGGCTTGACTTACCAATGCTGGATTTGGAAATTGCTGGAGATGTAGAGGGCAGAGTCTGCGAAGAGCAGAGTTTGAGGAGGAGGAGAGGGAGCTCTGCAGCATATAATGCCACACAGTCCCCCCCCACCCACTCCAAAACAGGCATTTTCTCCAGGATAACCAGTCTCTGTAAATCAGTTATAATTTTGGGAGATTGATCTATGTGTGAATTTATATGGCTATACAGGGAGCTAGAGGGTGATACAGACAGGTTATTCTGTCTATACCACAAATTTGCCTAGTTTTGTGTACTTACTTTCCTAGCTTTCCTCTTCAGCTCTTTTATTCGTTCCTTTCCGTCCTGAGAGAAATCCTTTTTCTGCAGAAAACGATCTTTCAGGCCCACAGCAGGATTAAGCCGGCGAAGAGAGGTCTTTGTTTGGATCAGCTTCAGAACTCACAAGAGTCCTGTTAAAGGCCTATTAAAAGTCACTCTAATACTTTCGAAAGGCAACGTGATCCCGGCTTATCTTCTTGCATTAGAGTGTTGCAGTGATTTTTCAGGTTCTCAGATGGGTATCTATGCAGGGGGAGGGGCGGGGGGGGGGGGGGTTTACCCAGGTGCCTCTGCGGGTTCTTTCCACAATGCTAGCCAAAATTAGGTCCTGATTTTTTTAAAAAAAATAAAATAAACAAAGACGCCGCTGCTTTCAAATTTCGGAAGACTGTAGAGCCGAGCTGCGTTTAATATTTCACAAACATACTCACTTATTTTCTTGAAGTAAAAGGGAGTGAAATCTCCAAGGGAACCTGACTGGAATGATGAAGAGAAAGGGAAAGAATGCAACTGGCCAGCCAGAAAGATGCAGTAATATTCTTTAAACTAAAAGGGTGGAAAATCTCCAAGGGAATCATTCCAGAATGATGCAGAAAGAACTAAAGGGCCAACAATGTTGACTTTTTTCCCCAGCTATAATCGGTTAGAACAACATGTAAACCTGGGGGAAAAAAAGTCCACAGAATTAGTCTAAATCAGGCAATCGTCTCAGAGTTCCCTTTGCTGAGCAATTGAGATGGGTATCTGAGAAGAAATGGAAATTACTCTCAGCAGGGTACTGTCTCTCTTGAAGCTCATCCTAGTTCTTAATTCTCCCCAGTCAAAAAAAATATCACTAGAGCATGTCGTATTCTACTCCTCCTTCAAACTTATATTGGTAGGATTTTTCTATTATTGAAAGTTTCTTTTAATATAAAAAAATTAAAAATTGACAAGAACTAAAAAGACAAAAAGGTAAAAGATGCAGAAAATAAAAAGAAGATATACATAAACATATACATAAGCGTACGTATTGGATCCCTTCCAGTCCGGCTTCCGCACTGGCCATGGAACTGAGGCGGTTCTGGTTGCCATTGTGGATGAACTCCGGCTTCACTTGGATAGAGGCAGTTCGGCGCTGCTGTTGTTGTTAGACCTCACTGCAGTGTTTGATATAGTAGATCACAACCTTTTGGTCTACCGCCTTGCTGATATCGAAGTTCGGGGATCAGCCTTGAGCTGACTGGCCTCGTTTCTCTGAGACTGGGGATTGCAGGTGACATCAAGGCACCACCCCATTGGTTGTGAAGTGTCGTGGGGGCTATCCTCTCCCCGATGCTTTTCAACATCCACATGCATCCCCTGGCAAGTTTGGTCCAGAGCTGCAGTGTCACCAATATGCTGATGACACCCAACTTGTGTTCTCGGTGGAGGGCAGCCCGTCTTCGGCTCCTGGAGCTCTCCAGCATTGTTTGGAAGAAGAAGAAGAGTTGGATTTATATCCCCCCTTTCTCTCCTGTAAGGAGTCTCAAAGGGGCTTACAAATTCCTTTCCCTTCCCCCCCCCCAACAAATACCCTGTGAGGTAGGTGGGGCTGAGAGAGCTCTGAAGAACTGTGACTAGCCCAAGGTCACCCAGCTGGCGTGTGTTGGGAGTGCACAGCTAATCTGAATTCCCCAGATCAACCTCCACAGCTCAAGTGGCAGAGCAGGGAATCAAACTCAGTTCCTCCAGATTAGAGTGCACCTGATCTTAACCACTACGCCACTGTGTGTGTGGTTGAAAAATAGAAGGTTTTTGAGTTTCCTTACAGGAGAGAAAGGGGGGGTGTAAATCCAACTCTTCTTCTTTCTTCTTCTTCTTCCACCCAAACAAAGCAACAAACAGCAAAATGCAATTTCAAATCCTCCTCTTTCCTTTGCATCTTGCCATACCTTACATTTAACTCTTGTTTTTCCCCTTGCCATACAAATTTAGATATATCCTTCAGCCATTGTTTAAACGGTGCCTTATAGCCCCATCCAAAGCCCTTGGTGGTGGAACACAGCACTGCCCCATCACTTCCAAGAGGGCTTTCCAGTGGTGCAGGGAGAAAAAACTGGGGGGGGGAAACACCTCCAGAAAACTCTGCATGGGTGGCAAAAGTCT
>NW_025951180.1:0-11833 GCF_021028975.2 Sphaerodactylus townsendi
AAGAAGAAGAAGAAGAAGAAGAAGAAGAAGAAGAAGAAGAAGAAGAATCTATAAGTAGAAACCAGGAATAGAGGAATAGAAAGATAATTTACACCATACATGGCTGTCCATCTACTTTAAAGAGGGGATTGCCTTCACTAGCAAGCATAAAGAAATAAGTTCCTTGTTTGTTTTTGTATTCTCTCCAAGACATGAACCACCATTAAAAGAATGATCTTCATTTACATACAGCGAGTAATGTTTGGTATACAGATGGCTCAACCCAAAACCATTCACATTTTCACCAGCACTTCCCCCCTAGGGCACACTTTAAAAGTCTGAGCATCTGTGCATTTGAGCTCAAGTACATTCATGTGTACGCATACAGAAGTGGACAACCCCTCCTTGCCAATTTCTCCACCCCAAGTCGCAAACCTGACCATTCTGAAGGGATGGTGCCAGGTTACATTTCCTGAAATGGCTATTTTTCAATGTTCTGTAATATAACTTCCTGCCAGGGTTGATGGGAACTGTAGTTTTTGCAGCTCCTGAAATGGAACTATTCAGTCAAGAAAAAATAAATAAAACTTTGTAATAACCAAGCAATTCATTATGTTCAGAGCATATGCCAACAATGGTCACCTGGTGATTCCTTACCTAACAATGAATACTATTAAACGTGGTTTTGGTGTGATTACATAAAAAATATACTGCAGTGTGTGTGTGTGTGTGTGTGTGTGTGTGTGTGTGTCTGTAAGATCTATCAATGCCATCAGAAAAACCCATGAAAAAAGGGGTCTTAATGGCTTTATTGTGATCCCATCAAGATGGTTGTTTTGCAAAGGTTGATCAATGTGTACCTGGGGAAAGTTGAAAAGTAAACAAGATACAAGCGAATGGGAAGGACTGACCATCAGTAGACTCTAAATCTGGACTTAATTTTAGAAATGCTTCGAGTTAAAATGGAATTAAGGAACAGTGGAGCACAACGTGGAACAGGACTCTGGAACAAGATAGGCATGGAACTGAAGAAACCTATCAGTCCCTAAAGGAGCTGCGTGGCGTAGTGGTTAAGTGCTTGCACTGCCACTCACACGGTCAGGAGTTTGAACCCCCTGTGGGTTAGATATCAGCAACAAATACAAAACCTTTAATGGCATATAGGGTTAGATATCCTGGCAACTGGTTCATAGTCAAACTCAGTCATCCATCCATTTCTTGGTCGGTAAATGAGTACCTAGCTCATAGCTAAGGGGTAAAGAATAGCCAGGGAAAGCAATGGTAAGTTACCCCACAAAAGAGGCTTGCCTATGAAGTCACTGCTCGCAGTGGCACCCCAGGGTCGGACACGGCTGAAGGGGAAACTTTACCTTTATCAGTCCCTAATGGTTCCTATTTGACTTTGACCCTTGCTTGTCCAACTGGCAGAGGAAAAAGCTTTCCCTAAAGTTATCATATCTGGTAAGGAAGGAATGGGGAAAGAAGGTGGCATGATATTGTCCCATCTTGTCAGATCTCAGAAGCTAAGCAGGGTTGGTACATGAAAAGGAAACCACCACGGCAGACTCTGCAGAGGAAAGTAATGGCCAATCACCTCTGCTTCTTGCTGGTCTTGAAAGCTTCTTAGTGGGGGTCACCATGTTAGCTGTGACTGGGTGACATTTCACGCACAAGGATGGAACGGGGGAAGAGAAGAGAAGTGGGAAGGACCTGCTCCGTTCATCCCTAGTTAGGCTAGTCGCTGCATTTTCAGTCGCTAGAATAGTGAATATGGCTTCCATAAGCCGGTGTTATGGTTACCCTCCTGCAGAGAGGGATGTGAGAGTGGAAAAAATTGCATACTATTGCAAGAGGCCTCCATCAGTGTTCGAATGACGCAGCTTCAGTTTAATCCAGTGGAAATGGCTTCAGAGTATCTAAAGAGGGTTTCATCACTGTTTGTTTTACTCAATTAAAAACCTGCAGACAGAGCTTTGCTCCCTGCTGCTCAGCTGAGGAATGTTTTTTTCCCCTATAATGCGGCAATGATTTACGATCTAGGAGACAGTGTTTAACTGAACGTCATCCCAAAGCTGGAAGGCAGCTTATCAAGGGATTGGTCACTCGTGTTAATGAAAAATGGATCCCTCGTGACAGTCTGTTGTGCAGTTATATTTGGATAACAAATGGCATGGTGGGGCAGGGGTTTGGCAATTAATACTGGAGTATGAGAAGCTTCGAAGCAAGAGAGCTGAGCATAGAATTCAAATAAACAGAGCTGCCTGTTTCATGATTTTCTCTTTCTGAAGCCCTGAGATCTTTTGCCAGATGTAATCTAGGTGATGGACTGGAGAAGAACGTCAGGGGATATCTACTCCCCTCTACCAAGGGCAAGCAATGTTCTGATATGACATATTTAAATAGTTTTGAGACAATGATCATTATTTTCAATTACTATTGCATCTGCAGGGGGGATCCAGGAAAGGGATGGGTGGGTCCGCACACAGATGAAAAGCTGACTTAAACTGATCAGACCAATGGTGGGATTCTAATGCTATAACTACTGGTTCGGGGGGGGGGGGTCCACCCCCCCCCCCCCCCACCCCCCCCCCCCCCCACCCCCCCCCCCCCCCACCCCCCCCCCCCCCCACCCCCCCCCCCCCCCACCCCCCCCCCCCCCCACCCCCCCCCCCCCCCACCCCCCCCCCCCCCCACCCCCCCCCCCCCCCACCCCCCCCCCCCCCCACCCCCCCCCCCCCCCACCCCCCCCCCCCCCCACCCCCCCCCCCCCCCACCCCCCCCCCCCCCCACCCCCCCCCCCCCCCACCCCCCCCCCCCCCCACCCCCCCCCCCCCCCACCCCCCCCCCCCCCCACCCCCCCCCCCCCCCACCCCCCCCCCCCCCCACCCCCCCCCCCCCCCACCCCCCCCCCCCCCCACCCCCCCCCCCCCCCACCCCCCCCCCCCCCCACCCCCCCCCCCCATTGCTCTACGCCACCGGGCCTCAACCAGGAGATAAAGGTACTGGGCTACAATTAATCTATCCACAGGTATTCCCAGAGAGATCGGGGAACAGGTTTTATTAGCTTCCTCTAGCATCTGTTGAAACTCTCTATCAAAAAGTCTCTTCTTGATAGCCCCATAGACCTCCTGCTCTGTTAGCATTAGCAGGTCCTCTAAGGAAATGCCCAACTCATTAAGTTTGGCTTCGATTTTAACCCACCACTGGGTTGTGTGGAGGATGGAGCGTCCCTGGGATGTATAGTCCAGTTCATCTCGATTAAAACAAATCCTGGCCCAAAACTTGAATGTACGGCACCAGGCCAGAGTTTCCAGCCAATGCTGGCCTGTTTCTAAGCACAGGGCCGCATAGGGAATAGAATGGGGCAAGCCAAGGATTTTATACAGAAAGTATGACTGGACCCTTTCAACCTCTCTGCTCCATGCCCCTATCCAGATGGGGATCCCATAAAGGATTTGTTGACTCACTTTGGCATTAAATGCTCTCAACGCTGCAGGGATGTATCCTTGGCCTTTCCCATAGAGGAAGCGTATAATGGCTGAGGTGGTCATATGTTATTTGCTGCATTTTAATTTAAATTATTGAGAGCTTATTATGTATTTGTAATCTTATGTTGTTCACCGCCCAGAGCCCTTCGGGGGTAGGGCGGTATATAAGACTGAATAAATAAATAAATAAATAAATACTTACATTTGAGAAACTGTAAATCCAAACTCTTTTTTCTTTCACATCCCTTATCACCTGTACTTTCATCTGCTGATGCCAGGGACTGAACCAGGAACCTTCTCCACTGAGTTCCAACCCCTACTCCAAATAAGGTTGCTCACTCTGGGAACTTCTGAAGATTTGGGGGGAGGGGTGCCTGGAAGGGACAGAGTTCAGCAGAAGGAATTCAACATGGATTTGATGCTATATATATATATCACCGTCGAAAGATACCATGGCTTCCAAGGTAATAGAGCTCTGTAGTCTGGAGATCAGTTGTAATTACAGGAAAACCTCAGACCGCAACTTTATGTTGGCAACTTTCGGAGCAAAGATAAAATGACAGAGTCAGTGTGGGCATCCAAAAAAAAATGGCAGTGAATGTACTATTGACTGAGTATTTGCCTGCCTGGAGCACACCATGGAGGGAAGTCTTGAGGGTCATCAATGAGATGCTACAATAAGAGAAGGGAGCAGCATTTAGTGGTGAAGGTTCCTCCCAACTGATGTAAGAACATGTGAGATGCCTTGCTGAATCACACCAGCAGTTCATCTAGGCAAGCATCTTGTTTCCCACAGTGGCTAATCAACTGACTTTGGGCAAAGAAAGCTGAGGTTGTTTTCCAGCAGTGGTACTCAGAAGCGTGCATGCTTTTGATGTTGAATGGCCATTGATGGACACATCTACCATGAATCTTCCTTTTAGATCCATCTGTGTAAGAGGCATTTTGACAAAGATCCTCCAGTGCTCCCGATCAAACCCTTACGCACACTTTCCCAACCCTCCCACAAAAGACCACGGCGGTATCAACAAAAAGGAAGATAATCTGAAAATCAACAAAACCTGGCTACTGGTAATAAAAACACCAACCCCAACCCCAACCCCCCCCCCCAAAAAAAAAACAAAAAAAAACCACCAGAGGACTTTTCAAGCACTATTCAACATTCCATCAGGGGCACATAGCCAAATATCTTGAATTATTAACTGAACCCCAACAAAGATGGATTATCACAAGGGCCAGATCCAATACCTTCCCATCGGCCATTACAAAGAGTCGTTACTTATCCAGACCTCTCCAGGATCGGGTTTGTCCACACTGTAAAAATCAAGTGGAGACTCTTGCTCACATTATTCTTGACTGTCTGAGATATGTGGGCATTAGGAATTTCTCTCCCAGGCTGGCCCTAGACAAATCTGAAAGTGACTCTGAGTGTTCTGTTGTGGAGCTTCTGCTAAACAACACAGATGTCCTGCTCTTGGAAAAAGTAGCAACATTTCTTTTACAAGTGACATAACTTTCTAAGTAATGTACACTGCTATATACAGTCTTCCTGTCTGTGCTTTGAATGTACTCTTGATTTGTATTTCAAAAATGTCTGGCAATGCTCTAGAACCTATTTTTAAATGCCAAATAAAGGTTGTTGTTGGATTCCATCAGATACTATAAACTCCTACCCACTTCACTCATCTGGTTACTGAAATGATGCACACACACTCAGGCCACCAGGACACATTCAAATGCAACTGAAAATGAATTCCACCTGGACACATGCGCCTCACTTATGAGGTGTACTAAACAAATGCTCCATCACACAATCACTCCACACTGTGCCACGGAGAGAAATGCGTCTTACGTGACACGTCTCTGAAGATGCCAGCCATAAATGCAAATGAAAATTAGGAGCAACAACTATCACACCGTGGCCACACAGCCCGGAAAACTCACAACAGGCACTTCCTTGATCGATTCATTGGTCCACAGTTCCTGATCTGTAATTCCCTCCCTGTACTAGTCGGCTGTCCATTACACCAGTACTGGCTCCTCTTTCTGAGTACGAGAAGCATGCATACCGAGAAAGAGAAATTCCCTTCCATCTTAAGCAAATAGAAAAGAGGTGTTTTTTTTTCTCCCACCAAGATAAAATTGAATTCTTGTAATAGAAAAAGGACAAGAGGCTAATCAGCTTTCTAGCAGAGGGAAAAGAGATACAATCCATTTTCTAAATAGGTTTTACAGGCTGGATTCTCTTTGGGAGTACTGGGAGCTGGCCTTTTCTCGGGATGCTCTTCATGACCCCGAAGATGAGATCTGCTACTTCTCCTGTTGATAAGGAGAAAGACAGCAGTCAATAGAATACTGTTTTGTCTAATTCCATAACATTTTCCATCAACATGGAATGAGAAGGAGCAGAGACAATCCAGAAGTAAGGTCACTACACTGGAGTTGTAGCATATACCTAAAAAAAACCTATGGTTCATCCAGACTATTTTGGGCAAATACTGGCACATCACCCAGTATGATGTCATCCAGCACTGGAGTCATCTAGAACTGGAGTCATGCTGGAAACAATACGATCACACTGAGGCGTTCAGACCAGGATTAACCATTAAGCTTCATAAGCATGTGCTTAGTGCACCAAGGGAAAAGGGCTCCATCACCACACCAAAAAAGTTGAGATTTTGCAGAAGTTTCGCGGAGCAAATCAAGCATAAGCATAAGCGTTTTATTGTCATTGTGCACGCACAACGAAATTTACAGCAGCATTCCTCGATGCGCACAATTTCAGACTCATACCCCATCCTCACTTTCCCCTTCCTCCACCCATCCCTACGCAGCCCCAAACACATCAACACGAAGCCGCGGAGTTTAGCATAGCCACAGCTCTAGAGTAGAAGCTGTCTCTAAGCCTCTTTGTCCTAGTTTTGATAGACCTGTATCGTCTGCCGGATGGTAACAGTTCAAAAAGAGAGTGTGCTGGATGAGACGGGTCTCTCAGAATATTTTGGGCTTTCTTTAGGCTTTGGGAATTATAGAGTTCTTCCAAGGAGGGGAGAGGGCAGCCGATAATCCTCTGTGCAGTAGTGATCACCCTTTGGAGCGCCTTCCTATCTGCCACTGTGCAACTGGAGAACCATACACAGATGCAGTAGGTTAAGACACTCTCTATAGCACAGCGGTAAAAGGACACCAGGAGTTTTCCATTCAGTTGTTGTTTCCTTAAAAGTCTCAGATAGTACAGTCTTTGCTGGGCCTTCTTAACCACCGCGGCAGTCTGTACGCCCCAGGTCAAGTCCTCTTTAATCATGACGCCCAGAAATTTAAAATCAAGCTCTGCAAAATGAGGATGTAAACTTGCAAACACGTGCAGGCCTCTCTGTACTTATTCGCTGACCAGCTGCATACATCTAGAGATGGATTTGAAAGATTTGAAGCAGTTGCAAAGGAGATGCTCCCTGATGGAGATTACAAGCCAGCTCAAACTCACAAACAGGTAATAAAGAATGAACCTAATGCCGGAGATGTACCAGAAATAAATCTGAGTGCCGGAGATAAATTTTATATCACCACTTTTCACACAATTGTTGACAAGCTAGAAACACAAATGCGAAAGAGGGGAGAGGTGTACAAAGAAATAGCAGATGGATTTTCTTGTCGAACTGATGTTCCAAATGGCCTCTGAAATGTTGCAACTTCCTCATCTTTGAAACGGAAAGGTACTTGCAGTGTTGTCAAAAGCTAATTGATGCTTACCCAGATGTCTTAAACACTACTTTATCTGTGGAGCTTCAACAGTTTCACTCATATGTTCCCCATAAGTTCAGCGCAGAAAAAAAAAACTGTGAAAACTGTTTTCAGTCATGCTGAACTTTACAAAATAATTGTAGAAGGCAATACTGAGTGTGCTTTTCCAAATGTAGAGATTGGCTTGCGTATATTTTTTAACATTGAAGGTCATAAATTGCACAACTGAATGTTCATTTTTGCCGTTGAAGCATATAAAAAAAATCCCAATAGAATAACAGAGTTACAAGACAGATCTGATACCTTGTCTCTACTTAGCATAGAAGCAGATTTGTTACGCCAGATTAATTTTGAGGACTTGATAAGAGACTTTGAAATTTTAAAAAGTAGGGGAAAAGCCTTTTAAAGTATAAATAAGTAGACAACAATGATCTTTTCATCCATGAATGCTAAAATTGTATGTATCTTTAAGGTTTTAGAAAACAATGAAATAAAGGACCGTTGGTTTTATGCATGTAATAATGATTGATCTCTGTATATTTGTGTGCTTGCCTATCTGTGTCCTGTCAGCAAAAAGCAGTTCATTGGAGCACATTTTTTTTTATTTCACATGGTTCGGAAAAAATGTTCTAACTTGAAACATTTGGAATGATAAGTTTTAACATTTTTATTTGCATTGTTCCCTTATGAAAATTTAAAATACAAATGATTGAAAATTTGCAGTTTTCTATTGCTCAGCCCTAGATAAGCAAATAAATTGACTTTTGATATAAAGCGTTAAATATATCAAATAAAAATCACGCTAAGTTGTGAATATCAATTGTGAAATCTGGTCAGACTGGCCTGTAAGTACACTGAATTATGAATCTTGCAAATAGAAGGGCCGGGCACCAAAGTTGCCCTTACTTAGAGCATCAGTCTGACTTAAAGAGCCAGCATAGGTGTAAAACTCGCAGCCCTCCAGATGTTATGGACTACAGTTCCCACCATCCCCTGCCAGCATGATGCTGGCAGGGGATGATGGGAACTGTAGTCCATAACATCTGGAGAGCCACGAGTTTGACACCTGTGGTGTAGGGGTTAAGGCTCAGCTGACAGCCTGTCAGCAGTCCTGGGGAAAGGGGGGGGCAGTGATGAAGGGCAACCACATGACCTAAGGTGCAACCTTTGAGGAAGGCTGTAACAGTTTGTGAGCATGCGAGAGAGGAGGATCAGGGTGCAGTCGCCATGGACAAACCCCTTCCCTCTCATCCTTCGGAGGCCTCCCTCCCAAGGACCAATAGCATTGTGATGGACTGCCGCTGCTGCAGTAACATTCCAGGTTGAGACAGCTACAGGTATCTTCAGCATGGGTTTTCTTGCAAAACCTCCCCCCTCCCCCATGCCAACTCTGATTACAGAGATGCCTTGTTGGAGGGCCCCTGAAATGTTTGGGTTGCCCTCCTGGAACACCTAAGGCAGAGGTGGGATCCAGCAGGTTTTCACCAGCTCCCGAGAGTGGGTTACTAATTATTTGTGTGTGCTGAGAGCGGGTTACTAATTGGGTCCGCTTTTCCATTAGAAATTCCATTAGGTCCAAAAATCATAAAGTCCTGTTGTTTCCTATGTAGCTGGTTAGCGAAGGTAGAAAACGGGATAATTCTCCCCGTTGGGCTGGTTTAAAAACATGTTTTAGAAATATGGTAAAGTTCCTTGTTTAAGGAAAGTATCCTTCTTTTGATTTCTAGAAACAAAATTGAGTATTTGAAAGTATTAAGTATTTGACAGGCAGTCAATTAGAGGAGAAGTAGTTGTTTCTGTTGGCAGTAGACGATAGGACTTGCTATAATGAGTTTAAATTATGGACAGAAAGATACCAGCTGGAAATTAGGAACTGGTTTTTTACAGTAACAGAGAAATTATTAATGGCCCGTCCTCAGAATGCCCTGCCACACCCCCGTTGTGCCCCGCCCAGTCCCATTGGTGCTACGCCACTGTTTGAATCCCACCACCATGGGAGCCTGTTACTAAAATTTTTGGATCCCACCACTGACCTAAGGTGTTTCCTGTGGGAATGTATTGTATAGCCGAGGGCCTCTCTTCATCTAAATACGCTAGGAACTACATGATGTTGTACACTGCTAGGTGGGGGGACTGCAGCACCAATTTTGGATTACAAATATTTAAATTTTAATAAGTACCAGCCGGCTTGACTTACCAATGCTGGATTTGGAAATTGCTGGAGATGTAGAGGGCAGAGTCTGCGAAGAGCAGAGTTTGAGGAGGAGGAGAGGGAGCTCTGCAGCATATAATGCCACACAGTCCCCCCCACCCACTCCAAAACAGGCATTTTCTCCAGGATAACCAGTCTCTGTAAATCAGTTATAATTTTGGGAGATTGATCTATGTGTGAATTTATATGGCTATACAGGGAGCTAGAGGGTGATACAGACAGGTTATTCTGTCTATACCACAAATTTGCCTAGTTTTGTGTACTTACTTTCCTAGCTTTCCTCTTCAGCTCTTTTATTCGTTCCTTTCCGTCCTGAGAGAAATCCTTTTTCTGCAGAAAACGATCTTTCAGGCCCACAGCAGGATTAAGCCGGCGAAGAGAGGTCTTTGTTTGGATCAGCTTCAGAACTCACAAGAGTCCTGTTAAAGGCCTATTAAAAGTCACTCTAATACTTTCGAAAGGCAACGTGATCCCGGCTTATCTTCTTGCATTAGAGTGTTGCAGTGATTTTTCAGGTTCTCAGATGGGTATCTATGCAGGGGGAGGGGCGGGGGGGGGGGGGTTTACCCAGGTGCCTCTGCGGGTTCTTTCCACAATGCTAGCCAAAATTAGGTCCTGATTTTTTTAAAAAAAATAAAATAAACAAAGACGCCGCTGCTTTCAAATTTCGGAAGACTGTAGAGCCGAGCTGCGTTTAATATTTCACAAACATACTCACTTATTTTCTTGAAGTAAAAGGGAGTGAAATCTCCAAGGGAACCTGACTGGAATGATGAAGAGAAAGGGAAAGAATGCAACTGGCCAGCCAGAAAGATGCAGTAATATTCTTTAAACTAAAAGGGTGGAAAATCTCCAAGGGAATCATTCCAGAATGATGCAGAAAGAACTAAAGGGCCAACAATGTTGACTTTTTTCCCCAGCTATAATCGGTTAGAACAACATGTAAACCTGGGGGAAAAAAAGTCCACAGAATTAGTCTAATTCAGGCAATCGTCTCAGAGTTCCCTTTGCTGAGCAATTGAGATGGGTATCTGAGAAGAAATGGAAATTACTCTCAGCAGGGTACTGTCTCTCTTGAAGCTCATCCTAGTTCTTAATTCTCCCCAGTCAAAAAAAATATCACTAGAGCATGTCGTATTCTACTCCTCCTTCAAACTTATATTGGTAGGATTTTTCTATTATTGAAAGTTTCTTTTAATATAAAAAAATTAAAAATTGACAAGAACTAAAAAGACAAA
The DNA here is from genome assembly GCF_021028975.2 of Sphaerodactylus townsendi. Classification (NCBI taxonomy): domain Eukaryota; kingdom Metazoa; phylum Chordata; class Lepidosauria; order Squamata; family Sphaerodactylidae; genus Sphaerodactylus; species Sphaerodactylus townsendi. The sequence goes on from NW_025951180.1 coordinate 10,659, forward strand.
AAGGTAAAAGATGCAGAAAATAAAAAGAAGATATACATAAACATATACATAAGCGTACGTATTGGATCCCTTCCAGTCCGGCTTCCGCACTGGCCATGGAACTGAGGCGGTTCTGGTTGCCATTGTGGATGAACTCCGGCTTCACTTGGATAGAGGCAGTTCGGCGCTGCTGTTGTTGTTAGACCTCACTGCAGTGTTTGATATAGTAGATCACAACCTTTTGGTCTACCGCCTTGCTGATATCGAAGTTCGGGGATCAGCCTTGAGCTGACTGGCCTCGTTTCTCTGAGACTGGGGATTGCAGGTGACATCAAGGCACCACCCCATTGGTTGTGAAGTGTCGTGGGGGCTATCCTCTCCCCGATGCTTTTCAACATCCACATGCATCCCCTGGCAAGTTTGGTCCAGAGCTGCAGTGTCACCAATATGCTGATGACACCCAACTTGTGTTCTCGGTGGAGGGCAGCCCGTCTTCGGCTCCTGGAGCTCTCCAGCATTGTTTGGAAGAAGAAGAAGAGTTGGATTTATATCCCCCTTTTCTCTCCTGTAAGGAGTCTCAAAGGGGCTTACAAATTCCTTTCCCTTCCCCCCCCCCAACAAATACCCTGTGAGGTAGGTGGGGCTGAGAGAGCTCAGAAGAACTGTGACTAGCCCAAGGTCACCCAGCTGGCGTGTGTTGGGAGTGCACAGCTAATCTGAATTCCCCAGATCAACCTCCACAGCTCAAGTGGCAGAGCAGGGAATCAAACTCAGTTCCTCCAGATTAGAGTGCACCTGATCTTAACCACTACGCCACTGTGTGTGTGGTTGAAAAATAGAAGGTTTTTGAGTTTCCTTACAGGAGAGAAAGGGGGGGTGTAAATCCAACTCTTCTTCTTTCTTCTTCTTCTTCCACCCAAACAAAGCAACAAACAGCAAAATGCAATTTCAAATCCTCCTCTTTCCTTTGCATCTTGCCATACCTTACATTTAACTCTTGTTTTTCCCCTTGCCATACAAATTTAGATATATCCTTCAGCCATTGTTTAAACGGTGCCTTATAGCCCCATCCAAAGCCCTTGGTGGTGGAACACAGCACTGCCCCATCACTTCCAAGAGGGCTTTCCAGTGGTGCAGGGAGAAAAAACTGGGGGGGGAAACACCTCCAGAAAACTCTGCATGGGTGGCAAAAGTCT
>NW_025951181.1:0-11829 GCF_021028975.2 Sphaerodactylus townsendi
CCCCCCCAGGTTTGTGCGGAAAGGCGCGGTGGAAAGCAGAAATAAGGGCGGGGGCGTCAATATTTTCGGAATAAACCCATTGATTATACCCAGAGGAATACCCCACCCAAGAGACTAAATATTGTAAGCGTTTGCGATTAAAGCGAGAGTCCAGGATGGCGTCAATTTCGTAATGCTTGTGGCCATCAATAATAGTCGGTGGGGGCCTCTCCGGCGGGTCGTGCCAGGCATCGGAAACGGGAGCCTCCTTGAGTAAACTGGAATGGAAGACAGGATGAATGTTACTAAGAGAGTTAGGCAAATCCAATCGGGCAGTGACATCATTAATCACTTTAGTAATCTGAAAAGGTCCCACGAATCTTTTGCCTAGTTTGGAAAATTTATGCACGTCTCTGAGATTTTTGGTAGACAAATACACCCAGGCGCCCACACGCAGAGGGAAATCCGAGCGGTGCTTATCCGCTTGCAGCTTTTGGGAGTCTTTAGCCTGTTGTAAGGCAGTCTGGACCGATTTCCACCCCTCGGCCAGAGATGAAATCCATTGTTGAAACTCAGGAGGATCCAATGCTTCCGCAGGTAGTTGCGGCAACGGTGGGAAGGAGCGACCAGACACAATTTCGAAGGGGTTTTTTTTTGTACTGCTATGAACCGCATTGTTATAGGCGTACTCCGCAAACGAAATGAGCTCGCACCAATTGTCTTGGTGGTAGTTGGTGTAACAACGTAAATACTGCTCTAGGGTTCTGTTCGTTCTCTCCGACTCACCGTCACTTTGAACGTGGTAGGGGGCGGCAACCGCCGGGGCGGCCCCTAACAACCCTAGAAAAGCTTTCCAGAACTTTGAAATGAACTGGGGGCCGCGGTCGGAGACCACCTTAACGGGGGCGGAGTGTAGACGGTAAACATGCTGAATGAACAGACGAGCTAACTTAGGAGCGGAGGGGATGGAAGCACATGGAATAAAATGGGCTTGTTTAGAAAATAAGTCCACCACCACCCACAAGACCGTGTTGCCATGACTTTCTGGCAAATCTGTAATAAAATCCATGGAGATGACTTCCCAGGGGCGGGAGGCCACCGGGAGAGGTTTCAACAGACCATGGGGCTTTCCCGGGACGGTCTTGGCTTCTGCACAAACAGAGCAACCTTTAATATACGTCTCAATGTCCTTGCACATCGCGCGCCACCAGAATTGACGGCGGGCCAAATGCAGAGTTTTTAGAAAGCCAAAATGTCCAGCCGAGCGGGCATCATGGCAGGCCTCGAGAACCTGCTTGCGGAGGGAGGGAGGCACGTACCAACAATCCCCCCGCCGCCACACGCCATTCTCCAAACGCAATTGGGAGTCGCCTTCCTCCACCGGAGGCTCGCGTCGCCCCGCCTCCTCAAGTTCCCGTAGGAAAGAAGAGACCAGGCTGGGAATGGGCGGAGAAGGAGGAGTGGATGTCTGAGATCGGGTGACAGCCAGCCCTAATTGGGAGGGGGAGAGAACAGTGCGCGGAATGTCTCGTAAGCTGGCTCCACCCCCCTCCCCGGGTAGGCGCGAGAGCGCATCAGCCAGTTTATTGGTTTTTCCAGGGAAAAAATGGACCGTGAAAGAGAAACGAGAAAAGAAATCGGCCCAACGAAGTTGCTTCGCGGACATCTTGAGGGGGGTGGAGAGGGCGGCCAAGTTCTTGTGATCCGACCAAACTTGAAAGGGGTGTTTAGCCCCCTCCAGCCAGTGGCGCCAAGTGGAGAGTGCTACTTTAATGGCCGCAGTCTCTTTATCCCCCACAGTCCAGTTGAGTTCAGCACCGGAGAATTTCTTTGATAAATAAGCACACGGAACCAGCCTATCATCTTTATTTCTCTGCAACAGGGCTGCCCCAAGCGCTTTGTCCGAGGCATCCACGTGAACCACAAACGGGAGATCTGGGTCAGGGTGCTTTAGGATAGGTTCGGTGGTAAAAGCAGACTTTAAAAGCTGAAAGGCTGTCTGACATTCTTCAGACCAGGAAAGGGGGGCCCCGGGCTTGGCGGACAGTGGATCTTTACCCTTAGTGCGTAAGAGGTCTGTGAGAGGGAGAGTCAGTTCAGCGAATTGGGGTATAAAATCACGATAGAAATTAGCAAAACCTAGAAAAGATTGGAGTTCTTTTCGGTTGGTGGGGGCCGGCCATTGGAGGACCGCATCAATCTTAGCAGGATCCATTTTTAGGCCCTCGGGCGAGATTCGGTAACCCAAATAGTCAATAGAAGTTTGGTGGAAACAGCACTTGGAAAGTTTGGCAAAGAGGGAGTTGTTGAGCAAGCGTTTCAATACTTCCCGAACCAATGCTTCATGCTCCTCCATGGTTTGTGAATAAATTAAAACGTCATCTAAGTACACCACTACTCCCTTGTACAATAAATCATGGAGAACTTCATTGATAAGGGCCATAAAAGCTCCGGGGGCCCCACTTAACCCGAATGGCATTATTAAGTATTCAAACTGTCCAAACTTTGTGTTAAATGCAGTCAAGTGTTCATAGCCTTCAGCAATTCTGACCCTGTAGTAAGCTTCTCTCAAGTCCAACTTAGTAAAGATGCGTCCTTTGCCCAATGCGTCTAAAAGGTCCTTGATCAAAGGCAAAGGGTATTTATTGGACAGGGAGACTGCATTGAGACCTCGGTAATCTGTGCAGAGCCGTAAAGACCCATCTTTCTTTTTTACAAACAATACAGGAGCAGCATGTGTGTGTTTGGTAGCCCGCCATATGAACCCGCGAGCGAGGTTCTTGTCTAAGAAGGCACGAAGTTCCTTCTCCTCATTGGGACTCATACGGTAGATTCTACCTTTGGGCAGTTGCGCCCCTGGCTGTATTACGATTTTGCAGTCAGTGTCTCTATGGGGTGGCAACTGATCGCATTCTTGCTCCTGAAATACTCTGGCTAGATCTTGGTACGCCGGTGGGATGCCGGTAGAATCGGGAGCAATCGCTGATGAAGCCGGGGGGGGGGGTGTGTGTCAGGAGAAGTCGAGTTTTCCCCCCAATTCATGTGTTCCCCACAGGGAGGGTCAGTGAATTCCAAGATCCTTTCTTTCCAAAGGAATTTTGGTTCATGTATCAACAACCATGGCATGCCCAGAACTATGGAGTGTTTGGCCACTGGCGCCAGAATAAAACTAATTTTCTCCCAATGGTCGGCGCAGCGGAGGAGAACCGGTTGCGTTTTGAACTGGGCCGGTCCTTCGCTCCCGAGAGGACTGCCGTCCATTTGGGTGAAAGGTATGGGCTTAGCCAGGGGGACTTGGTCTAGACCTAGCTCCTCCGCCACCTGGGGCCGCATTAAACAATGGGAGCAGCCAGAATCCACAAGGGCTGAGGCTATAATACGAGTATGCTTAGCGGGGTTGGCCAGAAACGCTTGGATTGTAATGGGAGCGCTGCCTTCACTCACCGCGTCTGGAGTCGAACCCATGTCCATTGGGGCTGAAGAAAGGCACACAGCTGCTTCCCCCTCCTCCGGGTCGCCTTCGATGACTGCTTTAGACGAGCCCGTTGGGGGCGGCCCTGATTTGCGTGGTGGCTTGGCAGATGGGGTGCGTGCGGCCGGAGTGGTTGGCTTCTGTTTTTTCGGGCAGTTGGCGGCTAGATGACCGGGACCTCCGCAGTAAAGACACAATCCCAGTCGGCGACGGCGCTCGGAGGTGGTCTCGGTAGGGGCGGCTGGGCTTGGCTTGGTGGACGTAGTGGCCGGCTTCGGGCGTGGGCGGCCTCCGGCACGAGCGTACTCCAAGCGAGACGCCACTTGGGATCCCAATGCAATCCAATCAGCAATAGTGCGGGGGACCCGAATTAAAAACACCGTTTCACGCAGCTTGCCGTCGACAGCATCCGAGAAGTATTCGCATTTCATGCGCTCAGGCCACTCAGGAGGGAGTCGAGCAGCCGCCGCACGAAATTCACGGGCAAATTCTGCAAACGAGCGGTTGCCTTGCTGAATAGTTTTGATGGTGCGGATAGCTTCATTTTCCGCCCCTGGATCTTGGAAGCGAGCCCTCAAGGCTTGGAGGAATGCGGGTACCGTGCGAGAATCTTCATCTTGCAGGTTCAAAAGAGTCACAAACCAGTCGGCTGCTGCCCCATCCAGGACTGAGCCGATGTCTCGTATTTTTTCGCGCTCAGACCGGTATAAATCATCATAGTCCTCCATGTGGGCATCGAGTTGCAAGATGAAGTAGGGAAGTTTGGAAGCGGTCCCATCGAAACGGGCAGGTATTGGAGGTCTGTAGTAACCCCTCTCCACGGCCCTTGGCGCCCGCAGGGGCGGCGGTTGCGCAGGCTGAGCGGGTTGAGGCAGCGGTTGCGTGGGGGGGGCCGGAATCGGTGGAGGTATCAACGCCGGTGCCGCTGGTGTTCCGGTGGGAGCCGGTCCTTGGAAGGTGGCTGGACCCAGCAGCGTCGCCCCTCTGGCGCCGGCTGTACCCGTGACAGCGTAGACTCCAACTTGGGCTGTCCTGGTCTGCTGCTTCTTCAGTTCCCTCTCCAAGGCAGCCAGCTCTCTCTCCTTGCGAGTCAATGCATCCTGGTGCGCATGCAAAGCTGCTTTCTCCCGTTCCAATTTAGCTAGTTCGTCCCGTTGAACAGCTGCAGTAAGTTCACTTTGTGTACGCAAGGCCTGAACACTTTCGTGTTGACGCTGTAAGTTCAGTTTGGAGTGTTCCAGGACTTTATCATGGACTGATAGATTCTGCGCATATTGCCGCTGGAGCGCCTCTTTGGCACGGTCCAATTCGAGTTGGACCTCTTTGTGCTGCTGCTCCCGGTCTCTCTGCAGGTTTTCACGCTCTTGCTGCAGCTGTTCCCGTTCCTCTTCCCATAGCTGGCGTTCACGGGCCCATGCTTCTTGGGCATCTCGCAGTCGGCCCACTTCCTCATCCCAGCTCTCTTTCGATGGGAGAGGGAACAGATCCGGCTGGGAGTGCAGGCTTTCTCCGGACTCCTCGTCGTCTGGATGCGAGGCATCGTGCCCACCGGTGGCTCCACGGGGCATCTCAGGTGCAGCCGCTGGTCCGGGATCAGGGGGGTCCGATCGGAAGACGGTACGGATACCCCTCCCAATCCCTGGTATAGTCCCAGTGTCACCGGTGGCCTTCGGACGGGCCCCAGTGCTGTGCCACGGAGGTTCTTTGGGAGCATCACCAAAATACGAGTCCAGGAATCGTTCAATGGACTCCTGGGTTGCCGCATGGAAGGTGGTCAGGCCCGTCTCCTCCGTGACAGGTTGCATCTGAGGTTTGTAATCCATACGTAAACGGGTAGATATCCGATCCACAGGCGCTCGATCCATAGACAGCGCCCCAAACGACTCATGTAAGTCCCCATGGTCGTCTTCGCGTCCCTCGTTCCAACGGAGTAAAGGAAGACTCGTGCTGATACGAGGACGGGAAAGAGTCACCAGCGAGACCCTTTCTCCCGCCGGTTCCTCCAAATCCAGAAGGGAAAGGACGGAGCCCTCTTTGGGGGCTACCGCACCTTCCCCAGAAACATCCAACCTCTCCATGCCGAGGCACCAGAGGTCCACTGCACTAGGAATATAGATGAATTAGGATTCCTGCCACAATGTAAGGAATTCCATAGAAGCAGAAATAAAAGGCTCTTTGGTGAAAAAGACCGTTTATTCAGACATCTTAGAAAGCTCAAGTACACGCAGTGGCAGGAATAAGATCTCCCGCCAGAAACACAGGTTATAACTCTGTCCATCCCATCCCCCCTCCCGGATTCCCATGGGAACGGAGGTCTCATCTCCCTCGCAGAGATAAGGTCTCCGCCGGAGAAGCTGGCCCATCGCCCGGGCTGTGGAATGTAGTCAAGGCCAGGCGGCTGCCCCTCTCATCAACACCATTGAATCCTTTACACTCTGCCTCCCTTAAAGAAGACCCCTCCCCCCCCCAGGTTTGTGCGGAAAGGCGCGGTGGAAAGCAGAAATAAGGGCGGGGGCGTCAATATTTTCGGAATAAACCCATTGATTATACCCAGAGGAATACCCCACCCAAGAGACTAAATATTGTAAGCGTTTGCGATTAAAGCGAGAGTCCAGGATGGCGTCAATTTCGTAATGCTTGTGGCCATCAATAATAGTCGGTGGGGGCCTCTCCGGCGGGTCGTGCCAGGCATCGGAAACGGGAGCCTCCTTGAGTAAACTGGAATGGAAGACAGGATGAATGTTACTAAGAGAGTTAGGCAAATCCAATCGGGCAGTGACATCATTAATCACTTTAGTAATCTGAAAAGGTCCCACGAATCTTTTGCCTAGTTTGGAAAATTTATGCACGTCTCTGAGATTTTTGGTAGACAAATACACCCAGGCGCCCACACGCAGAGGGAAATCCGAGCGGTGCTTATCCGCTTGCAGCTTTTGGGAGTCTTTAGCCTGTTGTAAGGCAGTCTGGACCGATTTCCACCCCTCGGCCAGAGATGAAATCCATTGTTGAAACTCAGGAGGATCCAATGCTTCCGCAGGTAGTTGCGGCAACGGTGGGAAGGAGCGACCAGACACAATTTCGAAGGGGTTTTTTTTTGTACTGCTATGAACCGCATTGTTATAGGCGTACTCCGCAAACGGAATGAGCTCGCACCAATTGTCTTGGTGGTAGTTGGTGTAACAACGTAAATACTGCTCTAGGGTTCTGTTCGTTCTCTCCGACTCACCGTCACTTTGAACGTGGTAGGGGGCGGCAACCGCCGGGGCGGCCCCTAACAACCCTAGAAAAGCTTTCCAGAACTTTGAAATGAACTGGGGGCCGCGGTCGGAGACCACCTTAACGGGGGCGGAGTGTAGACGGTAAACATGCTGAATGAACAGACGAGCTAACTTAGGAGCGGAGGGGATGGAAGCACATGGAATAAAATGGGCTTGTTTAGAAAATAAGTCCACCACCACCCACAAGACCGTGTTGCCATGACTTTCTGGCAAATCTGTAATAAAATCCATGGAGATGACTTCCCAGGGGCGGGAGGCCACCGGGAGAGGTTTCAACAGACCATGGGGCTTTCCCGGGACGGTCTTGGCTTCTGCACAAACAGAGCAACCTTTAATATACGTCTCAATGTCCTTGCACATCGCGCGCCACCAGAATTGACGGCGGGCCAAATGCAGAGTTTTTAGAAAGCCAAAATGTCCAGCCGAGCGGGCATCATGGCAGGCCTCGAGAACCTGCTTGCGGAGGGAGGGAGGCACGTACCAACAATCCCCCCGCCGCCACACGCCATTCTCCAAACGCAATTGGGAGTCGCCTTCCTCCACCGGAGGCTCGCGTCGCCCCGCCTCCTCAAGTTCCCGTAGGAAAGAAGAGACCAGGCTGGGAATGGGCGGAGAAGGAGGAGTGGATGTCTGAGATCGGGTGACAGCCAGCCCTAATTGGGAGGGGGAGAGAACAGTGCGCGGAATGTCTCGTAAGCTGGCTCCACCCCCCTCCCCGGGTAGGCGCGAGAGCGCATCAGCCAGTTTATTGGTTTTTCCAGGGAAAAAATGGACCGTGAAAGAGAAACGAGAAAAGAAATCGGCCCAACGAAGTTGCTTCGCGGACATCTTGAGGGGGGTGGAGAGGGCGGCCAAGTTCTTGTGATCCGACCAAACTTGAAAGGGGTGTTTAGCCCCCTCCAGCCAGTGGCGCCAAGTGGAGAGTGCTACTTTAATGGCCGCAGTCTCTTTATCCCCCACAGTCCAGTTGAGTTCAGCACCGGAGAATTTCTTTGATAAATAAGCACACGGAACCAGCCTATCATCTTTATTTCTCTGCAACAGGGCTGCCCCAAGCGCTTTGTCCGAGGCATCCACGTGAACCACAAACGGGAGATCTGGGTCAGGGTGCTTTAGGATAGGTTCGGTGGTAAAAGCAGACTTTAAAAGCTGAAAGGCTGTCTGACATTCTTCAGACCAGGAAAGGGGGGCCCCGGGCTTGGCGGACAGTGGATCTTTACCCTTAGTGCGTAAGAGGTCTGTGAGAGGGAGAGTCAGTTCAGCGAATTGGGGTATAAAATCACGATAGAAATTAGCAAAACCTAGAAAAGATTGGAGTTCTTTTCGGTTGGTGGGGGCCGGCCATTGGAGGACCGCATCAATCTTAGCAGGATCCATTTTTAGGCCCTCGGGCGAGATTCGGTAACCCAAATAGTCAATAGAAGTTTGGTGGAAGCAGCACTTGGAAAGTTTGGCAAAGAGGGAGTTGTTGAGCAAGCGTTTCAATACTTCCCGAACCAATGCTTCATGCTCCTCCATGGTTTGTGAATAAATTAAAACGTCATCTAAGTACACCACTACTCCCTTGTACAATAAATCATGGAGAACTTCATTGATAAGGGCCATAAAAGCTCCGGGGGCCCCACTTAACCCGAATGGCATTATTAAGTATTCAAACTGTCCAAACTTTGTGTTAAATGCAGTCAAGTGTTCATAGCCTTCAGCAATTCTGACCCTGTAGTAAGCTTCTCTCAAGTCCAACTTAGTAAAGATGCGTCCTTTGCCCAATGCGTCTAAAAGGTCCTTGATCAAAGGCAAAGGGTATTTATTGGACAGGGAGACTGCATTGAGACCTCGGTAATCGGTGCAGAGCCGTAAAGACCCATCTTTCTTTTTTACAAACAATACAGGAGCAGCATGTGTGTGTTTGGTAGCCCGCCATATGAACCCGCGAGCGAGGTTCTTGTCTAAGAAGGCACGAAGTTCCTTCTCCTCATTGGGACTCATACGGTAGATTCTACCTTTGGGCAGTTGCGCCCCTGGCTGTATTACGATTTTGCAGTCAGTGTCTCTATGGGGTGGCAACTGATCGCATTCTTGCTCCTGAAATACTCTGGCTAGATCTTGGTACGCCGGTGGGATGCCGGTAGAATCGGGAGCAATCGCTGATGAAGCCGGGGGGGGGGGTGTGTGTCAGGAGAAGTCGAGTTTTCCCCCCAATTCATGTGTTCCCCACAGGGAGGGTCAGTGAATTCCAAGATCCTTTCTTTCCAAAGGAATTTTGGTTCATGTATCAACAACCATGGCATGCCCAGAACTATGGAGTGTTTGGCCACTGGCGCCAGAATAAAACTAATTTTCTCCCAATGGTCGGCGCAGCGGAGGAGAACCGGTTGCGTTTTGAACTGGGCCGGTCCTTCGCTCCCGAGAGGACTGCCGTCCATTTGGGTGAAAGGTATGGGCTTAGCCAGGGGGACTTGGTCTAGACCTAGCTCCTCCGCCACCTGGGGCCGCATTAAACAATGGGAGCAGCCAGAATCCACAAGGGCTGAGGCTATAATACGAGTATGCTTAGCGGGGTTGGCCAGAAACGCTTGGATTGTAATGGGAGCGCTGCCTTCACTCACCGCGTCTGGAGTCGAACCCATGTCCATTGGGGCTGAAGAAAGGCACACAGCTGCTTCCCCCTCCTCCGGGTCGCCTTCGATGACTGCTTTAGACGAGCCCGTTGGGGGCGGCCCTGATTTGCGTGGTGGCTTGGCAGATGGGGTGCGTGCGGCCGGAGTGGTTGGCTTCTGTTTTTTCGGGCAGTTGGCGGCTAGATGACCGGGACCTCCGCAGTAAAGACACAATCCCAGTCGGCGACGGCGCTCGGAGGTGGTCTCGGTAGGGGCGGCTGGGCTTGGCTTGGTGGACGTAGTGGCCGGCTTCGGGCGTGGGCGGCCTCCGGCACGAGCGTACTCCAAGCGAGACGCCACTTGGGATCCCAATGCAATCCAATCAGCAATAGTGCGGGGGACCCGAATTAAAAACACCGTTTCACGCAGCTTGCCGTCGACAGCATCCGAGAAGTATTCGCATTTCATGCGCTCAGGCCACTCAGGAGGGAGTCGAGCAGCCGCCGCACGAAATTCACGGGCAAATTCTGCAAACGAGCGGTTGCCTTGCTGAATAGTTTTGATGGTGCGGATAGCTTCATTTTCCGCCCCTGGATCTTGGAAGCGAGCCCTCAAGGCTTGGAGGAATGCGGGTACCGTGCGAGAATCTTCATCTTGCAGGTTCAAAAGAGTCACAAACCAGTCGGCTGCTGCCCCATCCAGGACTGAGCCGATGTCTCGTATTTTTTCGCGCTCAGACCGGTATAAATCATCATAGTCCTCCATGTGGGCATCGAGTTGCAAGATGAAGTAGGGAAGTTTGGAAGCGGTCCCATCGAAACGGGCAGGTATTGGAGGTCTGTAGTAACCCCTCTCCACGGCCCTTGGCGCCCGCAGGGGCGGCGGTTGCGCAGGCTGAGCGGGTTGAGGCAGCGGTTGCGTGGGGGGGGCCGGAATCGGTGGAGGTATCAACGCCGGTGCCGCTGGTGTTCCGGTGGGAGCCGGTCCTTGGAAGGTGGCTGGACCCAGCAGCGTCGCCCCTCTGGCGCCGGCTGTACCCGTGACAGCGTAGACTCCAACTTGGGCTGTCCTGGTCTGCTGCTTCTTCAGTTCCCTCTCCAAGGCAGCCAGCTCTCTCTCCTTGCGAGTCAATGCATCCTGGTGCGCATGCAAAGCTGCTTTCTCCCGTTCCAATTTAGCTAGTTCGTCCCGTTGAACAGCTGCAGTAAGTTCACTTTGTGTACGCAAGGCCTGAACACTTTCGTGTTGACGTTGTAAGTTCAGTTTGGAGTGTTCCAGGACTTTATCATGGACTGATAGATTCTGCGCATATTGCCGCTGGAGCGCCTCTTTGGCACGGTCCAATTCGAGTTGGACCTCTTTGTGCTGCTGCTCCCGGTCTCTCTGCAGGTTTTCACGCTCTTGCTGCAGCTGTTCCCGTTCCTCTTCCCATAGCTGGCGTTCACGGGCCCATGCTTCTTGGGCATCTCGCAGTCGGCCCACTTCCTCATCCCAGCTCTCTTTCGATGGGAGAGGGAACAGATCCGGCTGGGAGTGCAGGCTTTCTCCGGACTCCTCGTCGTCTGGATGCGAGGCATCGTGCCCACCGGTGGCTCCACGGGGCATCTCAGGTGCAGCCGCTGGTCCGGGATCAGGGGGGTCCGATCGGAAGACGGTACGGATACCCCTCCCAATCCCTGGTATAGTCCCAGTGTCACCGGTGGCCTTCGGACGGGCCCCAGTGCTGTGCCACGGAGGTTCTTTGGGAGCATCACCAAAATACGAGTCCAGGAATCGTTCAATGGACTCCTGGGTTGCCGCATGGAAGGTGGTCAGGCCCGTCTCCTCCGTGACAGGTTGCATCTGAGGTTTGTAATCCATACGAAAACGGGTAGATATCCGATCCACAGGCGCTCGATCCATAGACAGCGCCCCAAACGACTCATGTAAGTCCCCATGGTCGTCTTCGCGTCCCTCGTTCCAACGGAGTAAAGGAAGACTCGTGCTGATACGAGGACGGGAAAGAGTCACCAGCGAGACCCTTTCTCCCGCCGGTTCCTCCAGATCCAGAAGGGAAAGGACGGAGCCCTCTTTGGGGGCTACCGCACCTTCCCCAGAAACATCCAACCTCTCCATGCCGAGGCACCAGAGGTCCACTGCACTAGGAATATAGATGAATTAGGATTCCTGCCACAATGTAAGGAATTCCATAGAAGCAGAAATAAAAGGCTCTTTGGTGAAAAAGACCGTTTATTCAGACATCTTAGAAAGCTCAAGTACACGCAGTGGCAGGAATAAGATCTCCCGCCAGAAACACAGGTTATAACTCTGTCCATCCCATCCCCCCTCCCGGATTCCCATGGGAACGGAGGTCTCATCTCCCTCGCAGAGATAAGGTCTCCGCCGGAGAAGCTGGCCCATCGCCCGGGCTGTGGAATGTAGTCAAGGCCAGGCGGCTGCCCCTCTCATCAACACCATTGAATCCTTTACACTCTGCCTCCCTTAAAGAAGACCCCTCCCCCCC
>NW_025951182.1:0-11829 GCF_021028975.2 Sphaerodactylus townsendi
TTACAGCAGCATTCCTCGATGCACACAATTTCAGACTCATACATCATCCTCACTTTCCCCTTCCTCCACCCATCCCTACACAGCCCCAAATACATCAATATGAAGCAGCGGAGTTTAGCATAGCCACAGCTCTAGAGTAGAAGCTGTCTCTAAGCCTCTTTGTCTTAGTTCTGAGGGCCCTGTATCGTCTGCCAGATGGTAACAGTTTAAAAAGAGAGTGTGCTGGATGAGACGGGTCCCTCAGAATATTTTGGGCTTTATTTAGGCTTCGGGAATTATAGATTTCTTCCAAGGAGGGAAGAGGGCAGCCGATAATCCTTTGTGCAGTAGTGATCACCCTTTGGAGCGCCTTCCTATTCACCACTGTGCAACTGGAGAACCATACACAGATGCAGTAGGTTAGGACACTCTCTATAGCACAGCGGTAAAAGGACACCAGAAGTTTTTCATCCAGTTGTTGCTTCCTTAAAAGTCTCAAAAAGTACAGTCTTTGCTGGGCTTTCTTAACCACCGCGGCAGATGTAAACTACAAATGTAAATGGACTGATAGCCCCACCCGCAATACAATGCACTCAATCACACCTTTGCATAGTAAGTTCCACCCAAACACTTACTGATTGGTTCCCCATCCTGGGACATGGACAGTATATACCCCACTAAACATTCCCTTCTCACTAGACACAATATGTAACAGACTTCTCTCTGTGATACACCTCTGAAGATGCCAGCCACAGATGCAGGTGAAACGTTAGGAACAAGATTTACCAGACCACGGCCACAAAGCCCAGAAAACCCACTACAACCAGTTGAATCCGGCCATGAAAGCATTCGACAATCCTTTCCCTTCCTTTCCCCACATCAGACATCTTGTGAGGTTGGTGGGGCTCAGAGAGTTTGGAGAGAACTGTGACTAGCCCAAGGTCACCCAGCAGGAACGTAGGAGCGGGGAAACAAATTCACTTCACCAGGTAAGACTTTGCCATGCAGGTGAAGTGGGGAATCAAATCTGGTTTTCCAGATTAAAGTCCACCTGCTCTTAATCACTATACCACACTTCAACTTCTTGAAAGCTTCTACCCCGAAAATCTTGGTGGTCTTTAAGGGGCCACTGGACTTGAGTCTAGCTATACCACAAAAAACTTCCACTATCTATTTCTACACATTAAGCATCTAGTAGAGGGGCTGAATATCCCCTCCCTCCAGTCTGTTAGTAAATAAGGTTGTTAACCTCCAGGGGGCAGCTGGAGCTCTTTGAATAGGAGTTGATAATAAAACTGCAAGGATTGTCATGCCCTTATATAAAGCCGTGGCGTGACCGCACTTGGAGTACTGTGTTCAGTTCTGGTCGCCACATCTCAAAAAGGATATCGAAGAGATAGAAAAAGTGCAGAGAAGGGCAACGAGGATGATTGAAGGATTGGAGCACCTTCCTTATGAGATTGGAGCACCTTCCTTATGAGGGACTCTTTAGTTTGGAGAGGAGATGTCTGAGGGGGGATATGATTGAAGTCTATAAAATTATGCATGGGGTAGAAAATGTTGACACAGAGAATTTTTTCTCTCTTTCTCACAATACTAGAACCAGGGGGCATTCATTGAAAATGCTGGGGGGAAGAATTAGGACTCATAAAAGGAAACACTTCTTCACGCAACGTGTGATTGGTGTTTGGAATATGCTGCCACAGGAGGTGGTGATGGCCACTAACCTGGATAGCTTTAAAAAGGGCTTGGACAGATTTATGGAGGAGAAGTCGATCTCTGGCTACCAATCTTGATCCTCCTTGATCTCAGATTGCAAATGCCTTAGCAGACCAGGTGCTCAGGAGCAGCAGCAGCAGAAGGCCCTTGCTTTCACCTCCTGAGCTCCCAAAGGCACCTGGTGGGCCATTGCGAGAAGCAGAATGCTGGACTAGATGGACTCTGGTCTGATCCAGCAGGCTAGTTCTTATGTTCTTATGTTCTTAGGGGTTGCAACTGATCTCCAGACCACAGAACATCAGTTCTCCTAGACTCTGGGAAATAGTCAAGGTGGACTGTCTAGCATCACTTTCCTGGTTTGGGCTCTGCCCCAAACCTCCAGAAATTTCCCAACATAGAGCTGGCATCCCTCACTTTGACCTGCATTTCTTTGAGGCGGAAACGCATGCAAAAATTTGCTCTGCTTTTGAACCACCGCTCCTAACTGAAAGCATGTACAGCAACCACAGAACTGCTGTTCATTATTTTATATTTTATGGCATTACCAGTGGTGGGATCCCAAAATGTTAATAACAGGTTCCAGTGGTGGTGGGATTCAAATAGTGGCGCCGCCGCACACACGCGCCTCCAGTCCCTATTGGGCAGGGACGTTGCTTTAGTAACCCCTTCTCGGCACTCAGGAAAAATGAGCAACCACTTCTAGAGAAGTGGTGAGAACTGGTTGGATCCCACCTCTGCATTATACCCCACTGGGATCTCTCCCTGGTTTCCACCTAGGAGCTTCGGAGCTGGGGTGGATCCTGGTGCGGTATAGGGCATAACTGCTGTGATTGCTGTCCAGTGCAGCCAGTTAAACCAAACAGCAAAAGTGAGGAAGGGAAGCATAAATGACCCACCGTTCATCATGAGATCCAGTGCTGTCTTTGAGGAGTGAAGTCGTCACGGGCGACGCAATGAAGAGACGAGACGCAGCGATATCATCCGGTGGAGAGAAGCCAGTAGTGGGCTAATCTGCCGTGCTCTGGTCTCTGGCACCTTTTATTAGGGTTTTTGGGAGGTGGGTTGGGAGGCGGGAGAGCGGGAGAATATTGCGCAATACATGAATCATAGGGACTGCGTACGTGCGGGAGGAAACGCTCCTGTCTGGGCCTAATCCATACCTGGGGGTATGCACCTTTTGTCCCTTTGTCCAGGACACCTGGTGACCCGTGAGTCATGGGGGTCTTGTGATCGGTGAGCCTGCTTGCTCGGAGGGCAACAGATGGCGCAGGCATTCCCGTGCACTTTCTGAGACCCTACGAGGTTCGCTGGCTCACCCCAACAGAGGAGGCTTAAGCACGGGAACTGTTTAGAAAGCCAACAACACCCATTATCTAACTGGGCTTTTCAACAGACTTGAATAGGCCACACTGAGAGAAATGTGCATTTCCACTGGCAGCACAACTACCAAGCAGAGAAGGCATCTCGGTCAACTTCCGGACAGGCAGTTGGATCAGACTTAAGGCCCGCCTAGCAACATCAGCTGGCCAGACGAGAAGCCCACGAGGTGTGAAAAAAGTCACACTCCTGCATTGTTCATCCCTCCATTGCACACTCCCACACACACCAGCTGGGTGACCTTGGGCTAGTCACAGCTTCTCAGAGCTCTCTCAGCCCCACCTACCTCACAGGGTGTTTGTTGTGAGGGGGGAAGGGCAAGGAGATTGTCAGCCCCTTTGAGTCTCCTGCAGGAGAGAAAGGGGGGATATAAATCCAAACTCTTCTTCCTCCAGCAACTGATATACTGCTCCTAAATATGGAGATTCCACTCGGTTATTATGAGTAAATAATTGCTGGCAGGCCTCTCCTTCAGAAAACATTTCATGCTTTTTTGGGTTCAACATACTTTCTGTTTTACCCATGACAAACAAAAGAAGCACGAAGGTTCAAATGTAGGGTTGCCTGCTGGGTATGTTTGAGTAAAATAGCAGAGTTTGCTGAGTCATGGAAACATTATATTGAATGAAGTAAAATCAGTCCTCCGAAGATGTCACTTGCAAAAAGGTGAAACTTACATTTGTTCAAGTACATTCTATTCACATTTTTGTTGCCATTGAAAGAAAGATAGAAATCCCAATCTAAAGAATCCATTTCCCTATGCAAGTGGCCAGCTATTCTGGCGTCATGTGAGTGCAGGTATGAAATATCTGTTTCTACAGGAGAGATCTGTAGATGTATCTAATTCCATGCAGGTTCATGTGGAAAGTGAGACAAAGAACAATGGCTACTGAGACAGAAAGGGTCAGAGGGCAGCTCGCAAGTGCAGACAAAGAGAGGAACTTCCTACCAAGAGATGACACTTATACACTTAGAGAAATTTAGCGCGCGCGCGCGCGCGCGCACACACACACACACACTGTGTTCAGGCATGCTGAGTCGGCTCTCACATTGCCAACCCCCCGGTTGGGTTATTAAAAAGAATATTCTGTACCTTTAAGGCTCAAATACTGTGAAACACAGCTCCCTTAAATAATGCTTAATAAACACAAAAGTATTCCACTTAGTGGAAAAATGAAAGAAATCCTTTCAGCGGCAACTTGCTGTTTGGGGATCAAAAGAGAGGTTCTATCAATATTCTCAGTTTTCGCTCCAGCTTGTTTACTGTATACATGTAAATAATTTTTGTGTTTGAGACGTATCGTTGTAAGGGTATACAAATTATAGTTGTAGTAAAAAGGTCATTGTGTTACCGCGCTGCTCAGGTAACTTTTACAGGCTCCAAGGTACCCAGCTCTCGGCAGCGCCCAGGAACCCAAGCAAGACCCGACACGACGAGTATAATAAAAAGGAAGGTTTATTGAGATGCTGACCTAAGTGTCAGCACCTCCGTTCCACAAGGCCACTGCGCTGCCTAGCAGCCTTACAACATCTTAAATACATTTTCTCCCGTCGGGAGCCCGGGAGAACTCAAGACAGCCCACCACCATTCATTAACAAAATTCAAAATAACCAATCATGCGTTCGCGACATGCAGGAACCAATCAGAGTCCGATAGGCATCTCCTTCTTGGGTTTCGCGCCAGAGTGGGGCGAGGTGATGACGTATGCCCTGGTGGGAGGATCACAAAGGGTTCTTCAGGTGTTCGGGGTCAGGAAATGGAGCTTGATGGTTGGCCCCTTATCTGCCTGCTGACGGGATTTGGCAGGGCGAGGCGCTTTCCCCGAGATCTCCTTTGTGTGCGCCCATCAAGGACCTTTACACTTGAAAGGACAGGCTCAGGTGGGGTCGGGGTGGGCTTCTGCCTTGAGCCGAGGAGGTTCCATGCAGTCACAATTACAGAGAAAAACTTACAGATTCTATTTCTTACCTAATACAGTTGACATCTACCTAGCTAACACAGAAATAAAACATAGTGCACTCTTTACTTACAATAAAATCCAGAAGCGGGATAAATTTGCTTCTGGCTCCGCTATCAATTGTGAAGGTAGGAATACCTTTGTGTTTATTAAGCATTATTTAAGGAAACCGTGTTTCGCAGTATTTGAGCCTTAAAGGTACAGAATATTCTTTTTTATAACTTTCAGGTGTAGCTACCCTTTTTTTCTTATGGGTGGGGCCCAGAGACCTCCCAGAATTACAGCTCACTTTGAAATATCTGCAGGTATCAGTTCCCTAGGGGGGGAAACGGCTGCTCTGGAGGGTGGACCCTAAGGCAGTGATGGCGAACCTATGGCACAGGTGCCAGAGGTGGCACTCGGAGCCCTCTCTGTGGGCATGTGTGCACAGAGTCCGTCATGTCATAATAGTGTAATTATGTCAGGGAGATTATTAGCATTAAACCTAAGACCTAGTTTTGGGGAAGCAGTGTAGGTAGCCCTGTTAAGCGGTGTTAAACCCCACTGATTTTCATGGGAAGAACGAAAGCGTGATCCTTTACCTGGGAGTAAGCTCGGTTGCTGGCAATGGGGTTTGCTTCTGAGTAAACCCTCCTAGGGTCGTGATTCACCCATTTGAAGCGTTGCACAGTTGCTTCAAAGCAAAGCCACCGACTACCACCAAGCTTACTCCCAAGTAACCTGTGCCTTGGAGCCAACCGTTTTTTCTATACTAAAACCTCAGTATTCAGGTTAAATTGCCGGGTTGGCTCTTTGCGATAAATAAATGTGTTTTGGGTTGCAGTTTGGGCACTCCGTCTCAAAAAGGTTCGCCATCACTGCCCTAAGGCGTTGAACCTCACTGAGACCCCTCCCCTTTTCAAACCTTGCCCTCCCTAGGCTCCACCCCCAAATCTCCAGGAATTTCACAATCTGGAGTTGACAATTCTACATAAAATGAGGAAGTGATTTCAAGGCCGGTTGTTTTGCCGCATGGTGTCTCCAGAGGAGTCCAGGAGTTTGTGGCATCTGAATTGTGTCTGTGTTCCGTTCCCCCCCAAGCAAACTATTACACTGCTTATATTGGAGCTTTGTTATGTAGGAAGGCATAGGCATCGTAATGTCTTTCTCAGGCTAGGCACCTGGTTCATTATGTGGGGGTGGTCTTGAGGAGTGGAGTAGGCTTGGATAATGAGCTAAGGGGAAAGATGCTACCGAACAACGTGGGTTAGCAGGAGGGGGCACAGCCTCCTTTACTGGCGTAGTTTGGCACAAAAGTTTAGTCTTGGCCAAGATCATTCAGTGTGACCTGCTTGAGCTCCAATTCAACAAATCGATTCCTCTCTGAACTGAGTCTGTTTTTTGGGAGAGCTGCAGAACAGGACAGAGAGTTGCACACTGCTGCTCACCATCTGCACAAGACAAAAATGTAGCTGACAAACTGCATGCTTCCTGAATGCTCATTCAAAAGAACTCCCTGCAAGCAGAAAGCTAGAACAGGGGGAAGCCTTCCCTTGTTCTTTGCTCCCCCCCTCCCCCCCGAGGCTTTATTTATGCAGAGAAGACTTCAAAATGTGATCCTCTGTAAGCAGCAGATTCTACTGCATTTGACGCCCTTTCTCTTTAGGGTTGCCAGCTCTGCGATGGGAAATACCTGGAGATTTTGGAGGTGGAGCCTAGAGCAGGGCAGGGGTTGGGGAGGGGAGGAAATTCAATGGGGTATATAATACCACAGAGACCACCTTCCGCAGTGGCCATTTTCTCTAGGAGTATTGGTCTCAGTCACCAGGAAATATCCATCCACTCACTGGAGGTTGGCAACCCTACTGTTACCGCCAGGAAAATAAACAAAATATTTTCCTGAAGTCAGGTTGCCTGGCTACACTAGCTCCATGCCCGGACGCGGAGACTTGTGTGGTTCAGAAACCTCCATAAGGCTCATAGAGAATGCTTATGTATGCTTGTGCCATAATATATGGTTTCCCTCTTGTTTATGCCTTTCTAGGATGTAATAAAAGCCCCTTTTAAGTTGAATTTATGATGTGCCTGCAGTTTAGGATGTTAGTTTAGTTAGGTTCTTCAGTTAGTTTAAGGTTTTGTTATTGTTAGATTTAAGAAAGCCATGCCAATAAGTATCTGTAAAGTCTTGCCCATAAGTATAAGTACGTGTGTTTATCCTTTAAGGTTTCCCTAACGTTTAAGTTTAGAAATGTTATTTTTGAAATTTGTTTCTGATGGCCAAAGCAGTGACCAGAAAGGTTGAAATTAAGTAACAAGGAAGTTGACTCTGGAATGCTGCTTAGACCAACGCCCAGCCGACCCTTTGATAAGAACAACGACCCTCTTTGGACTTGCTAATCGAATCTGTTGCCAGCACTCAAGGGTCACCCAGCCTTGGAAGATGTCACCCTGTTTTGCTATTGGACTGTTTGAAGTTTTACTCTCAGGATCCAGAAGCTCATTGGACTGTTCACATCCTTACTTTCAGGATCCAAGAATTCATTGGATCATTTAAAGTTGTCTTTGTCTAACGGTTCTACACCCCTTTTCTGGGTTACTGGGAAATGTATAAAAGGGGCTGATGCACAGCCATGTGGGGTCCTTTTCTGCTGAGCTGTGCCAAGAAATCACTTGCAATAAAATCCTTTCTGCTTTGAAGAAACGCCTGCTCCCTGCGCCTCATTAAGTTGCTGAGCTGAAATCACTTATTGATACCTGGCAATTCGCGGTAACACTATCTCTACTACTTGGATATTACAGGGCAGGAGGGGGCATTGCCATGCTTTTTCTGAGAGCAAGTCGCACATAATAATGATGCATCATGTCTTATCAGGTGTTTTCTCCTGTCTTGAATCGCTCAGATAGGGTTGCCAGCTCCTGGCTGGGAAATTCTAGAGAGCCTTTGGGGTGGAGCCAGAGAAGGTAGGATTGCCAGTCACCTGGTGATGTCTGGAGATCCCCAGGAATTAGAACTGCTTTTCCCAGCAACAGAGTTCAGTTCCCCTGAAGAAAAATGGATGCTTTGGAAGGCAGACTTTACGGTGGGGTGGCCAATCTATGGTGCTCCAGATATTAATGGATTACAATTCCCATCAGTCCCTGGAGCACCATCAGATTGTAAGAAGGAGTTGTCCTTACTTTGCATTTTCTGATCTACTTCCTTGTTACCTAGCTAAGATAGAACTACTAAAATCCTAAGAGGCTTCTTCTATTAATACAATAAAGTAAGAAGAATATTTCTAATCCATTTCTCTTCTTGTCTATCACTTAAAGTAACTCTATAGAATCCCTTAACCTTATAACAAAGAACCTCCAATACAGTACAAGCCCATATAAACATATAAGCAAGAGTATCCTAAATTAACAGTAACAAAACCTTAAATCAACTGGAGAACCTAGCTAAAGTATAATTCTAAACATTTGGCAAATAATAAATCCAACACTGAGGGGCTTACATTAAACCTTAAAAGGGACAAAGGCAAGAAGGAAACCATGTGAAATATCAACACATTTGTATATACATGTTCTTTCCAGGACTTGTGGGGGCTTTTGGACAACACTGGTCTCTTTGCTCCGATCCTTAGCCAGTGTAGTTCAGTGGCAGGCTCAGGAAAATATTTTTTCTATTTTCCTGCTGGTAACAATAGGTTGGCCACCCCTGCGGCACGATACCTTGATGCGATCTCTTCCTTCCTCGAACCCTGCCCTATCCAGGTTCCACCCTCAAACAACCCAGATTTGGCAACTGTACTGGGGAGTGTGGAATTTGAAGAGGGACTTCAATGAAGCATAACCCCACATATAGTCTATCCTCCAAAACGAGCCATTTTCTCTTGGGTACTGATCTCTGACATATGAAGATTACTTGTAATTCCAGATCTCCAGGTCCCACCTGGAGATTGGTAACGGTAAGATTGAGGGAAGATAAAGGTGTGCCAGTTTCTTTTATGTCCTTTATTGCTATGCATGGCGTTGTTATCTGCATTTTGCTTTTTTTAAACACAGTGCTACACAACTTCCTCCTTCCTTCAATTGTTGAAAGGGATTTATGTGTTTTAAATTAATGTTATATGTTTTAAATTAATGTCATTGCTTTATATAAAGCTGTATATATTGCTTTATATAAAGCGTTGGGGTCTCTGAGGGGAAGGTCCGCGACGGCACATAAGTCCAACGAAATAAACAAACAGGCGCAAAGAGAGCTATAGCGCCATTTGCCACCAACGACGCATGCGCGGAGAAGCAATTGGACGGGAAAGGGACTGAAAAGCCGCGCCCAATATTTCCCATGCGCATGCGTCATCGGAGCATTTCGTCTTTTTCTGCATGACGCGGTAGAAACCAGGTCGGCCAGGTCGGCCAATGAAAGGCTGGTAGAGAGGAGGCTGCCGACCTATCGGCATCGGCCGCCTCCCACGTGGTGTCCTGAAAGGCAGCAGCCAATCGACAACCGCGACGGGACTAAGCCGCTCCGCCATTGGCCCCCGCGGCCTGGTCGGGTGGCCAATGAGGAGAAGCTGCGCAGGGCTGTGGCGCCTCGGCAGTTGGCGGAGTCCGTTTTGCCTCTCGCGCCCTTCCCCCTCCTCCCCTGTGGTTTGAACCCGTCGCCGGCCTCGCGGCCTCCTCTCCTCCCGCGAGACTTTGGGGCCCGTCGGCGCGGTCGGAGCCATGAGTGGGGACGGCGGGGACTGGGACCCCCCGGCCTCCAAGCAGCAGCGCCTCGACTCGGCCTGTCAGTCGCAGAAAGAGACCGAGGCTGCCCAGGCGCTGGCGGACATGACGGCTTGGGGCCGCGGGCGCCGCGAAAACGCCGCCGGGCGGCAGGGGGCGCCCGAAACCGCCGCCGCGGGGAGCCTGGAAACCGCCGCCGGGCGACAGGGGGCGCCCGAAGCCACCTCCTGGGGGAGCCTGGAAACCGCCGCCCGGCAGGGGGCGCCCGGAACCACCGCCGCAGCTGACCACCCGAGCCCACCCGGGCGGGCCGACGGGAAAGCAGAGCAGCCGGGGGACGGCGAGGGCGGGAAAGAAGGGGAACTAGAAACCGCCGCCCGCCGCTCTAAGGGGGGCCTGGAAACCACCAAAGCGGAGGAGGACGAGGAGGCAGCGGGGGATCACCGGGAGGGCAGGAGGAAGAGGAAGGAGGCCAGGGAGCGGCGGAGGGCGGCCGAGCGGGCTGCTGCTGCTGTTGCTGCTGCGGAGGACGAGTGCTCCATCATCTCGGTGGGTGAAGACGAAGATGAAGAGGATGGGGGAGGCCGGGGGGCGCCCACGCCACCCCCCAAGATGGAGCAGTACCTGGAAGAGCTGGAGGCCGTGCAGCTGGAGCTGGAGGCGGTCAACCAACAGGCCAGCCGGGCCTTCACCCACCTCAAGGCCAAGTTTGGCCACATGCGGCGGCCCCACCTGGAGCGCCGCAACCGCATAGTCCAGAACATCCCTGGCTTCTGGGTCACCGCCGTATCCTCCTGCTGTGAGAGGGGAAGGAAGGGGTACCAATAAAGTTGAACCGGTGGCAATTTGCCCGCCTGCAGGGGCGGCGGCGGCATCTCCAGGCCACGGAGATCAGCCCCCCTGGAGAGCTGATCAGCTCACCTGGAGAGAACGGTAGCTTTGGGGGGTGGTTGCAGCCCCCAAAGTGCCAGGAATTTCCAACATGGAGCTGGCTGCCCTGACTTGCAAAGAACACGTAGGAAAGCAGGAACCCAGCGGCACTGTAGAGACCAAGAAAGATGATTGTTTGGGTCTGTGTTTAATGGGGTCACCCAGCTCCAGGTGGGGCCTGGTGATGTTAGAAATATAAGTGATTTTCATGCAGGTGGCAAAGCTCAGTTCCCCTGGAGAAAACAGGGCAAACTGTGTGGCACCAAATCCTTCCCCAGGCCCTACTCCTGGGATTTCCTGGAATGTCCCACTCTGCAGTTGGCATCCTTAAGTCTTTAATGCACTACTGGATTCCTCAGAGAGAGCCAGCGTGGTGCAGTGGTTAAGAGCAGCCGACTCTAATATGGTGAACCTGGTTCTATTCTCCATGCCTCCCGTATGAGCAGCCGACTCTAATCTGGAGAATCGCATTTGATTCTCCACTCCTCCTTCACATTAGTGGCAGACCCTAATCTGGTAAGCCAAGCTTGTTTTCCCAGTCCTCTGCATGAAGGGTGACCCTGGGCTAGCCCTAGTTCTCTCCCAGACTTTCTCGACTCCACTAGCCTCAGAAGGCGAGGAGGGGAAAAGAAGGAATTTGTAAGCTGCTTTTAGACTCCTTTCGGTAGAGACAAGCAGGGTATAAATGCAAACTCTTTGCCGCTGTTAGTTGTGAGAGGCTAATACTGCTGGAATGAACAAGGTTTTGTTTAATACATTTCCAGTCTTGGTGTGACAGACTGTGGTAACCCAGTTCTAACCCAGTTCTGACATTTTTAGAGATCCTGGGTAGAGGAAAGATCTTCCAAAGCCCTGGAAGGAGTGACTGTCCTTGGAGCTGCAAAATCTCTGAAGAACGAAAGCCCCAGAGGTGTATTAGAGTTCCTGGTCAGTCAGTCACAAGCCTTTATTGGCATAAAATAAACATACAAAATCAGCATACAAAATTTGCCCATTATTGCTCACAATTATAGACACTGGTACTAAAATACTAAGTACTAAAATATATACATGGTCCTTCTGTAACTATAGGACATTCCTTCAGCTAAGTTAACTCACTTAAACGTCATCGGATACTGACAGAAGCTAGAAAAATTACTGCTGGCTATATGTGGTCATAATACATAGACATTGGTTG
>NW_025951183.1:0-11828 GCF_021028975.2 Sphaerodactylus townsendi
GGGGGGGGCCGGGATCGGTGGCGGTATTAATGCCGGTGCCGCTGGCGTTCCGGTGGGAGCTGGTCCTTGGAAGGTGGCAGGGCCCAACAGCGTTGCCCCTCTGGCGCCGGCAGTATCAGTGACAGCGTAGACTCCAACTTGGGGCTTCCTGGTCTGCTGCTTCCTCAGTTCCCTCTCCAAGGCAGCCAGCTCTCTCTCCTTGCGGGTCAATGCATCCTGGTGCGCATGCAGAGCTGCTTTTTCTCGTTCCAATTTAGCCAGTTCGTCCCGTTTAATAGCTGCCGTAAGCTCACTTTGCGTGCGCAAGGCCTGAACGCTTTCGCGTTGCCGCTGTAAATCCAGTTTGGAGCGTTCCAGGACCTTATCATGGACTGACAGATTCTGCGCATATTGTCGTTGGAGCGCATCTTTGGCACGGTCCAACTCGAGTTGGACTTCTTTGCGTTGCTGTTCCCGGTCCCTCTGCAGGTTTTCGCGCTCTTGCTGCAGCTGTGCCCGTTCCTCCTCCCATAGCTGGCGTTCACGGGTCCATGCTTCTTGGGCATCTCGCAGTCGGCCCACTTCCTCCTCCCAGCTCTCTTTCGATGGGAGAGGGAACAGATCCGGCTGGGAGTGCAGGCTTTCTTCGGACTCTTCGTCGTCTGGAAGCGAGACATCGGAGACACCGTAGCCACCGGTGGCTCCCCGGGGCACCTCAGGTGCAGCCGCTGACCCGGGATCAGGGGGATCCGATCGGAAGACGGTACGGATACCCCTCCCAATCCCAGGTTTAGTCCCAGTGTCCTTCGGCCGGGCCCCAGTGCTGTGCCACGGTGGTTCTTTGGGAGCATCACCAAAATACGAGTCCAGGAATCGTTCAATGGACTCCTGGGTTGCCGCATGAAAGGTGGTCAGGCCCGTCTCCTCCATGACAGGTTGCATCTGAGGTTTGTAATCCATACGAAAACGGGTAGAGATCCGATCCACAGGCGCTCGATCCATAGACAGCGCCCCAAACGACTCATGTAAGTCTCCATGGTCGTCGTCACGTCCCTCGTTCCAACGGAGTAAAGGAAGGCTCGTGCTGATACGAGGACGGGAAAGAGTCACCAGCGAGACCCGTTCTCCCGCCGGTTCCTCCAGATCCAGAAGGGAAAGGTCGGAGCCCTCTTTGGGGGCTACCGCACCTTCCCCAGAAACATCCAACCTCTCCATGCCGAGACACCAGAGGTCCACTGCACTAGGGATATAGATGAATTAGGATTCCTGCCACAATGTAAGGAATTCCATAGAAGCAGAAATAAAAGGCTCTTTGGTGAAAAAGACCGTTTATTCAGACATCTTAGAAAGCTCAAGTACACGCAGTGGCAGGAATGACACTTCCCGCCAGAAGCACAGGTTATAACTCTATCCATCCCATCCCCCTCCCGGCTTCCCATGGGAACGGAGACCTCATCTCCCGCGCAGAGATAAAGTCTCCGCCGATGAAGCTGGCCCATTGCCCGGGCTGTGGAATGTACTCAAGGTTAGGCGGCTGCCCTTCCCATCAACACCATTGAAACCTTTACACTCTGCCTCCCTTAAAGAAGACCCCTCCCCCCCCGGGTTTATGCGGAAAGGCGCAGTGGAAAGCAGAAATAAGGGTGGGGGCGTCAATATTTTCGGAATAAATCCATTGATTATACCCAGAGGAATATCCCACCCAAGAAACTAAATATTGCAAGCGTTTGCGATTAAAGCGAGAGTCCAGGATGGCGTCAATTTCGTAGTGCTTGTGGCCATCAATAATAGTCGGTGGGGGTCTCTCCGGCGGGTCGTGCCAGGCATCGGAAGCGGGAGCCTCCTTGAGTAAACTGGAATGGAAGACAGGATGAATGTTACTAAGAGAGTTAGGCAAATCCAATCGGGCAGTGACATCATTAATCACTTTAGTAATCTGAAAAGGTCCCACGAATCTTTTGCCTAGTTTGGAAAATTTATGCACGTCTCTGAGATTTTTGGTAGACAAATACACCCAAGCGCCCACACGCAGAGGGAAATCCGAGCGGTGCTTATCCGCTTGCAGCTTTTGGGAGTCCTTAGCCTGTTGTAAGGCGGTCTGAACCGATTTCCACCCCTCGGCTAGGGATGAAATCCATTGTTGAAACTCTGGAGGATCCAATGCTGTCGCGGGTAGTTGCGGTAACGGCGGGAAGGAGCGACCAGACACAATTTCAAAGGGGGTTTTCTTTGTACTGCTATGAACCGCATTGTTATAGGCGTACTCCGCAAACGGAATGAGCTCGCACCAATTGTCTTGGTGGTAGTTGGTGTAACAACGTAAATATTGCTCTAGGGTTCTGTTCGTTCTCTCCGACTCACCGTCACTTTGAACGTGGTAGGGGGCGGCGACCGCCGGGGCGGCCCCTAACAACCCTAAAAAAGCCTTCCAGAACTTTGAAATGAATTGGGGGCCGCGGTCGGAGACCACCTTAACGGGGGCGGAGTGTAGACGGTAAACATGTTGAATGAACAGCCGTGCTAACTTAGGAGCGGAGGGGATGGAAGCACATGGAATAAAATGGGCTTGTTTAGAAAATAAGTCCACCACTACCCATAAGACCGTGTTGCCATGACTTTCCGGTAAATCTGTAATAAAATCCATGGAGATGACTTCCCAGGGGCGGGAGGCCACCGGGAGAGGTTTCAACAGCCCATGGGGCTTTCCCGGAATGTTTTTGGCTTCTGCACAGACAGAGCAACCTTTAATATACGCCTCAATGTCCTTGCGCATTGCGCGCCACCAGAACTGACGGAGGGCCAAATGCAGAGTTTTCAGAAAGCCAAAATGTCCAGCCGAGCGGGCATCGTGGCAGGCTTCAAGAACCTGCTTGCGGAGGGGGGGAGGCACATACCAACACTCCCCCCTCCGCCAAACTCCATTCTCCAACCGTAATTGGGAATCACCTTCCTCCGCTGGAGGCTCGCGCAGCCCCGCCTCCTCGAGTTCCCGCAGGAAAGGAGAGACGAGACTGGGAATGGGTGGTGAAGGAGGAGTGGACGTCTGAGATCGGGTGACAGCCATCCCCAACTGGGAGGGGGAGAGAACAGTGCGTGGAATGTCTCATAAGGCAGCTCCACCCCCCTCCCCGGGTAGGCGCGAGAGCGCGTCAGCCAGTTTATTGGTTTTCCCGGGGAAAAAATGGACTGTGAAAGAGAAACGAGAAAAGAAATCGGCCCAACGGAGTTGTTTTGCGGACATCTTGAGGGGGGTGGAAAGAGCGGCCAAGTTTTTGTGATCCGACCAAACCTGAAAGGGGTGTTTAGCCCCCTCCAGCCAGTGGCGCCAAGTGGAGAGTGCTACTTTGATGGCCGCAGTCTCTTTATCTCCCACAGTCCAGTTGAGTTCAGCACCGGAGAATTTCTTTGATAAATAAGCACACGGAACCAGCCTACCATCTTTATTTTTCTGCAAGAGGGCTGCCCCAAGCGCTTTGTCCGAGGCATCCACGTGAACCACAAACGGGAGATCTGGGTCAGGGTGCTTCAGGATGGGTTCAGTGGTAAAAGCAGACTTTAAGAGCTGAAAGGCTGTTTGACATTCTTCAGACCAGGAAAGGGGGTCCCCGGGCTTGGCGGACAGTGGATCTTTACCCTTAGTGCGTAAGAGGTCTGTGAGAGGGAGAGTCAGTTCAGCGAATTGGGGTATGAAGTCACGATAGAAATTAGCAAAACCCAGAAAAGATTGGAGTTCTTTGCGATTGGTGGGGGCAGGCCATTGGAGGACCGCGTCAATTTTAGCAGGATCCATTTTTAAGCCCTCGGGCGAGATCCGGTAACCCAAATAGTCAATAGAGGTCTGATGGAAACAGCATTTGGAGAGTTTGGCAAAGAGAGAGTTGTTGAGCAAGCGTTTTAATACTTCCCGAACCAATGCTTCATGCTCTTCCATGGTTTGTGAATAAATCAAAACGTCATCTAAGTATACCACAACTCCCTTGTACAATAAATCATGGAGAACTTCGTTGATAAGGGCCATAAAAGCCCCGGGGCCCCCACTTAACCCGAATGGCATTATTAAGTATTCAAACTGTCCAAACTTTGTGTTAAACGCAGTCAAGTGTTCATAGCCTTCAGCAATTCTGACCCTGTAGTAAGCTTCTCTCAAGTCTAATTTAGTAAAGATGCGCCCTTTGCCCAATGCATCTAAAAGGTCCTTGATCAAAGGCAAAGGGTATTTATTGGACAGGGAGACTGCATTGAGACCTCGATAATCTGTGCAAAGCCGTAAAGACCCATCTTTTTTTTTTACAAACAAAACGGGAGCAGCGTGTGTGTGTTTGGTAGCCCGCTGTATGAACCCGCGCGCGAGGTTCTTGTCCAAGAAGGCACGAAGTTCCTTCTCCTCATTGGGACTCATACGGTAGATTCTACCTTTGGGCAGTTGCGCCCCCGGCTGTATAACGATTTTGCAGTCAGTGTCTCTATGGGGTGGCAACTGATCGCATTCTTGCTCCTGAAAAACTCTGGCTAGATCTTGGTACGCCGGTGGGATGCCAATAGAATCGGGAGCAATCGCTGATGAAGCCAGTGGGGGGTGTGTGTCAGGAGAAGTTGGGTTTTCCCCCCAATTCATGTGTTCACCGCAGGGAGGGTCAGTGAATTCTAAGATCCTTTCTTTCCAAATGAATTTTGGTTCATGTAACAATAACCATGGCATGCCCAGAACTATGGAGTGTTTGGCCACTGGCGCCAAAATAAAACTAATTTTCTCCCAATGGTCGGCGCAACGGAGGAGAACCGGTTGTGTTTTGAACTGGGCCGGTCCTTCGTTCCCGAGAGGGCTGCCGTCCATTTGGGTGAATGGTATGGGCTTAGCCAGGGGAATTTGGTCCAGACCTAGCTCCTCTGCCACCTGGGGCCGCATTAAGCAATGGGAGCAGCCAGAATCCACAAGGGCCGAGGCTATAATGCGAGTATGCTTAGCGGGATTGGCCAGAAACGCTTGGACAGTAATGGGAGCGCTGCCTTCACTCACCGCGTCAGGAGTCGGACCCATGTCCATGGGGGCTGAAGAAAGGCAAACAGCTGCTTCCCCTCCTCCGGATCGCCTTCGATGACCGCTTTAGATGAGCCCGTCGGGGGCGGCCCCGATTTGCGTGGTGGCTTGGCAGATGGGGTGCGCGTGGCTGGAGCTGTTGGTTTTTGTTTCTTCGGACAGTTGGCGGCTAGATGACCTGGTCCTCCGCAGTAAAGACACAATCCCAGTCGGCGACGGCGCTCAGAGGTGGTCTCGGTAGGGGCGGCTGGGCTTGGCTTGGTGGGCGCAGTGGCAGGTTTTGGGCGTGGGCGGCCTCCGGCACGAGCGTATTCCAAGCGAGACGCCACTTGGGATCCCAACTGGATCCAATCAGCGATAGTGCGAGGAACTCGAATTAAAAACACCGTTTCACGCAGCTTGCCGTCAACAGCATCCGAGAAGTATTCGCATTTCATGCGTTCAGGCCACTCAGGAGGGAGTCGAGCAGCCGCCGCACGAAATTCACGGGCAAATTCTGCAAACGAACGGTTGCCCTGCTGGATAGTTTTGATGGTGCGGATAGCTTCATTTTCGGCGCCCGGATCTTGGAAGCGCGCTCTTAAGGCTTGGAGGAATGCGGGCACCGTGCGAGAGTCTTCATCTTGCAAATCCAAAAGAGTCACAAACCAGTCGGCTGCTGCCCCATCCAGGACTGAGCCGATGTCCCGTATTTTTTCGCGCTCAGACCGGTATAAATCATCATAGTCCTCCATGTGGGCATCGAGTTGTAAGATGAAGTAGGGGAGTTTGGAAGCGGTCCCATCAAAACGGGCAGGAATCGGGGGCCTGTAGTAACCCCTTTCCACGGCTCTTGGCGCCTGCAGGGGCGGCGGATGCGCAGGTTGAGCAGGTTGGGCGGGCAGCGGTTGCACGGGGGGGGGCCGGGATCGGTGGCGGTATTAATGCCGGTGCCGCTGGCGTTCCGGTGGGAGCTGGTCCTTGGAAGGTGGCAGGGCCCAACAGCGTTGCCCCTCTGGCGCCGGCAGTATCAGTGACAGCGTAGACTCCAACTTGGGGCTTCCTGGTCTGCTGCTTCCTCAGTTCCCTCTCCAAGGCAGCCAGCTCTCTCTCCTTGCGGGTCAATGCATCCTGGTGCGCATGCAGAGCTGCTTTTTCTCGTTCCAATTTAGCCAGTTCGTCCCGTTTAATAGCTGCCGTAAGCTCACTTTGCGTGCGCAAGGCCTGAACGCTTTCGCGTTGCCGCTGTAAATCCAGTTTGGAGCGTTCCAGGACCTTATCATGGACTGACAGATTCTGCGCATATTGTCGTTGGAGCGCATCTTTGGCACGGTCCAACTCGAGTTGGACTTCTTTGCGTTGCTGTTCCCGGTCCCTCTGCAGGTTTTCGCGCTCTTGCTGCAGCTGTGCCCGTTCCTCCTCCCATAGCTGGCGTTCACGGGTCCATGCTTCTTGGGCATCTCGCAGTCGGCCCACTTCCTCCTCCCAGCTCTCTTTCGATGGGAGAGGGAACAGATCCGGCTGGGAGTGCAGGCTTTCTTCGGACTCTTCGTCGTCTGGAAGCGAGACATCGGAGACACCGTAGCCACCGGTGGCTCCCCGGGGCACCTCAGGTGCAGCCGCTGACCCGGGATCAGGGGGATCCGATCGGAAGACGGTACGGACACCCCTCCCAATCCCAGGTTTAGTCCCAGTGTCCTTCGGCCGGGCCCCAGTGCTGTGCCACGGTGGTTCTTTGGGAGCATCACCAAAATACGAGTCCAGGAATCGTTCAATGGACTCCTGGGTTGCCGCATGAAAGGTGGTCAGGCCCGTCTCCTCCATGACAGGTTGCATCTGAGGTTTGTAATCCATACGAAAACGGGTAGAGATCCGATCCACAGGCGCTCGATCCATAGACAGCGCCCCAAACGACTCATGTAAGTCTCCATGGTCGTCGTCACGTCCCTCGTTCCAACGGAGTAAAGGAAGGCTCGTGCTGATACGAGGACGGGAAAGAGTCACCAGCGAGACCCGTTCTCCCGCCGGTTCCTCCAGATCCAGAAGGGAAAGGTCGGAGCCCTCTTTGGGGGCTACCGCACCTTCCCCAGAAACATCCAACCTCTCCATGCCGAGACACCAGAGGTCCACTGCACTAGGGATATAGATGAATTAGGATTCCTGCCACAATGTAAGGAATTCCATAGAAGCAGAAATAAAAGGCTCTTTGGTGAAAAAGACCGTTTATTCAGACATCTTAGAAAGCTCAAGTACACGCAGTGGCAGGAATGACACTTCCCGCCAGAAGCACAGGTTATAACTCTATCCATCCCATCCCCCTCCCGGCTTCCCATGGGAACGGAGACCTCATCTCCCGCGCAGAGATAAAGTCTCCGCCGATGAAGCTGGCCCATTGCCCGGGCTGTGGAATGTACTCAAGGTTAGGCGGCTGCCCTTCCCATCAACACCATTGAAACCTTTACACTCTGCCTCCCTTAAAGAAGACCCCTCCCCCCCATGTTTATGCGGAAAGGCGCGGTGGAAAGCAGAAATAAGGGTGGGGGCGTCAATATTTTCGGAATAAATCCATTGATTATACCCAGAGGAATATCCCACCCAAGAAACTAAATATTGCAAGCGTTTGCGATTAAAGCGAGAGTCCAGGATGGCGTCAATTTCGTAGTGCTTGTGGCCATCAATAATAGTCGGTGGGGGTCTCTCCGGCGGGTCGTGCCAGGCATCGGAAGCGGGAGCCTCCTTGAGTAAACTGGAATGGAAGACAGGATGAATGTTACTAAGAGAGTTAGGCAAATCCAATCGGGCAGTGACATCATTAATCACTTTAGTAATCTGAAAAGGTCCCACGAATCTTTTGCCTAGTTTGGAAAATTTATGCACGTCTCTGAGATTTTTGGTAGACAAATACACCCAAGCGCCCACACGCAGAGGGAAATCCGAGCGGTGCTTATCCGCTTGCAGCTTTTGGGAGTCCTTAGCCTGTTGTAAGGCGGTCTGAACCGATTTCCACCCCTCGGCTAGGGATGAAATCCATTGTTGAAACTCTGGAGGATCCAATGCTGTCGCGGGTAGTTGCGGTAACGGCGGGAAGGAGCGACCAGACACAATTTCAAAGGGGGTTTTCTTTGTACTGCTATGAACCGCATTGTTATAGGCGTACTCCGCAAACGGAATGAGCTCGCACCAATTGTCTTGGTGGTAGTTGGTGTAACAACGTAAATATTGCTCTAGGGTTCTGTTCGTTCTCTCCGACTCACCGTCACTTTGAACGTGGTAGGGGGCGGCGACCGCCGGGGCGGCCCCTAACAACCCTAAAAAAGCCTTCCAGAACTTTGAAATGAATTGGGGGCCGCGGTCGGAGACCACCTTAACGGGGGCGGAGTGTAGACGGTAAACATGTTGAATGAACAGCCGTGCTAACTTAGGAGCGGAGGGGATGGAAGCACATGGAATAAAATGGGCTTGTTTAGAAAATAAGTCCACCACTACCCATAAGACCGTGTTGCCATGACTTTCCGGTAAATCTGTAATAAAATCCATGGAGATGACTTCCCAGGGGCGGGAGGCCACCGGGAGAGGTTTCAACAGCCCATGGGGCTTTCCCGGAATGTTTTTGGCTTCTGCACAGACAGAGCAACCTTTAATATACACCTCAATGTCCTTGCGCATTGCGCGCCACCAGAACTGACGGAGGGCCAAATGCAGAGTTTTCAGAAAGCCAAAATGTCCAGCCGAGCGGGCATCGTGGCAGGCTTCAAGAACCTGCTTGCGGAGGGGGGGAGGCACATACCAACACTCCCCCCTCCGCCAAACTCCATTCTCCAACCGTAATTGGGAATCACCTTCCTCCGTTGGAGGCTCGCGCAGCCCCGCCTCCTCGAGTTCCCGCAGGAAAGGAGAGACGAGACTGGGAATGGGTGGTGAAGGAGGAGTGGACGTCTGAGATCGGGTGACAGCCATCCCCAACTGGGAGGGGGAGAGAACAGTGCGTGGAATGTCTCATAAGGCAGCTCCACCCCCCTCCCCGGGTAGGCGCGAGAGCGCGTCAGCCAGTTTATTGGTTTTCCCGGGGAAAAAATGGACTGTGAAAGAGAAACGAGAAAAGAAATCGGCCCAACGGAGTTGTTTTGCGGACATCTTGAGGGGGGTGGAAAGAGCGGCCAAGTTTTTGTGATCCGACCAAACCTGAAAGGGGTGTTTAGCCCCCTCCAGCCAGTGGCGCCAAGTGGAGAGTGCTACTTTGATGGCCGCAGTCTCT
The DNA here is from genome assembly GCF_021028975.2 of Sphaerodactylus townsendi. NCBI lineage: Eukaryota > Metazoa > Chordata > Lepidosauria > Squamata > Sphaerodactylidae > Sphaerodactylus > Sphaerodactylus townsendi. The sequence continues at coordinate 9,252 of NW_025951183.1, forward strand.
TTATCTCCCACAGTCCAGTTGAGTTCAGCACCGGAGAATTTCTTTGATAAATAAGCACACGGAACCAGCCTACCATCTTTATTTTTCTGCAAGAGGGCTGCCCCAAGCGCTTTGTCCGAGGCATCCACGTGAACCACAAACGGGAGATCTGGGTCAGGGTGCTTCAGGATGGGTTCAGTGGTAAAAGCAGACTTTAAGAGCTGAAAGGCTGTTTGACATCCTTCAGACCAGGAAAGGGGGTCCCCGGGCTTGGCGGACAGTGGATCTTTACCCTTAGTGCGTAAGAGGTCTGTGAGAGGGAGAGTCAGTTCAGCGAATTGGGGTATGAAGTCACGATAGAAATTAGCAAAACCCAGAAAAGATTGGAGTTCTTTGCGATTGGTGGGGGCAGGCCATTGGAGGACCGCGTCAATTTTAGCAGGATCCATTTTTAAGCCCTCGGGCGAGATCCGGTAACCCAAATAGTCAATAGAGGTCTGATGGAAACAGCATTTGGAGAGTTTGGCAAAGAGAGAGTTGTTGAGCAAGCGTTTTAATACTTCCCGAACCAATGCTTCATGCTCTTCCATGGTTTGTGAATAAATCAAAACGTCATCTAAGTATACCACAACTCCCTTGTACAATAAATCATGGAGAACTTCGTTGATAAGGGCCATAAAAGCCCCGGGGCCCCCACTTAACCCGAATGGCATTATTAAGTATTCAAACTGTCCAAACTTTGTGTTAAACGCAGTCAAGTGTTCATAGCCTTCAGCAATTCTGACCCTGTAGTAAGCTTCTCTCAAGTCTAATTTAGTAAAGATGCGCCCTTTGCCCAATGCATCTAAAAGGTCCTTGATCAAAGGCAAAGGGTATTTATTGGACAGGGAGACTGCATTGAGACCTCGATAATCTGTGCAAAGCCGTAAAGACCCATCTTTTTTTTTTACAAACAAAACGGGAGCAGCGTGTGTGTGTTTGGTAGCCCGCTGGATGAACCCGCGAGCGAGGTTCTTGTCCAAGAAGGCACGAAGTTCCTTCTCCTCATTGGGACTCATACGGTAGATTCTACCTTTGGGCAGTTGCGCCCCCGGCTGTATAACGATTTTGCAGTCAGTGTCTCTATGGGGTGGCAACTGATCGCATTCTTGCTCCTGAAAAACTCTGGCTAGATCTTGGTACGCCGGTGGGATGCCAATAGAATCGGGAGCAATCGCTGATGAAGCCAGTGGGGGGTGTGTGTCAGGAGAAGTTGGGTTTTCCCCCCAATTCATGTGTTCACCGCAGGGAGGGTCAGTGAATTCTAAGATCCTTTCTTTCCAAATGAATTTTGGTTCATGTAACAATAACCATGGCATGCCCAGAACTATGGAGTGTTTGGCCACTGGCGCCAAAATAAAACTAATTTTCTCCCAATGGTCGGCGCAACGGAGGAGAACCGGTTGTGTTTTGAACTGGGCCGGTCCTTCGTTCCCGAGAGGGCTGCCGTCCATTTGGGTGAATGGTATGGGCTTAGCCAGGGGAATTTGGTCCAGACCTAGCTCCTCTGCCACCTGGGGCCGCATTAAGCAATGGGAGCAGCCAGAATCCACAAGGGCCGAGGCTATAATGCGAGTATGCTTAGCGGGATTGGCCAGAAACGCTTGGACAGTAATGGGAGCGCTGCCTTCACTCACCGCGTCAGGAGTCGGACCCATGTCCATGGGGGCTGAAGAAAGGCAAACAGCTGCTTCCCCTCCTCCGGATCGCCTTCGATGACCGCTTTAGATGAGCCCGTCGGGGGCGGCCCCGATTTGCGTGGTGGCTTGGCAGATGGGGTGCGCGTGGCTGGAGCTGTTGGTTTTTGTTTCTTCGGACAGTTGGCGGCTAGATGACCTGGTCCTCCGCAGTAAAGACACAATCCCAGTCGGCGACGGCGCTCAGAGGTGGTCTCGGTAGGGGCGGCTGGGCTTGGCTTGGTGGGCGCAGTGGCAGGTTTTGGGCGTGGGCGGCCTCCGGCACGAGCGTATTCCAAGCGAGACGCCACTTGGGATCCCAACTGGATCCAATCAGCGATAGTGCGAGGAACTCGAATTAAAAACACCGTTTCACGCAGCTTGCCGTCAACAGCATCCGAGAAGTATTCGCATTTCATGCGTTCAGGCCACTCAGGAGGGAGTCGAGCAGCCGCCGCACGAAATTCACGGGCAAATTCTGCAAACGAACGGTTGCCCTGCTGGATAGTTTTGATGGTGCGGATAGCTTCATTTTCGGCGCCCGGATCTTGGAAGCGCGCTCTTAAGGCTTGGAGGAATGCGGGCACCGTGCGAGAGTCTTCATCTTGCAAATCCAAAAGAGTCACAAACCAGTCGGCTGCTGCCCCATCCAGGACGGAGCCGATGTCCCGTATTTTTTCGCGCTCAGACCGGTATAAATCATCATAGTCCTCCATGTGGGCATCGAGTTGTAAGATGAAGTAGGGGAGTTTGGAAGCGGTCCCATCAAAACGGGCAGGAATCGGGGGCCTGTAGTAACCCCTTTCCACGGCTCTTGGCGCCTGCAGGGGCGGCGGATGCGCAGGTTGAGCAGGTTGGGCGGGCAGCGGTTGCACGGGGGGGG
>NW_025951184.1:0-11826 GCF_021028975.2 Sphaerodactylus townsendi
CTCCTCCTCCTCCTCCTCCTCCTCCTCCTCCTCCTCCTCTTCTTCTTCTTCTCATTACTCCATATGAGGGGCTTTTGGTGAGCTATCGTAGTTGTGGTCAGTCATTGCTCTGGAGGTGCCACCAGTATCAGGGTAGATGGTGGAGTTTCCTGCCAAATGTTACAAACGTTAACGTAAATCGAAAGTCTTGACAAAAATTTCCCCAAGGTCTTAATGAAGTCTTGTGACTCCTCGGCTTTAGTTGAGCAATACGTGGGCCTTTTTATTAGGGCCAATTTCCTGTTTTGCAAATGTTTGCTGAACTAATTCTTCATCACGTATGAATTCCGCCTCATGGCATTACATTTTGTACTTACGGCAGTCCGTGACCTCTTGACGCCATGTTCACCGTTATTTATTTTGTAATTTCATTTTACAGCGTGGTGTAGTGGTTAAGAGCAGGTGCACTCTAATCAGGAGAACCGGGTTTGATTCCCTGCTCTGCCACTTGAGCTGTGGAGGCTTATCTGGGGATCCAGATTAGCTTGAGCACTCCAACACACGGCAGCTGGGCGTCCTTGGGCTAGTCACAGCTCTTCGGAGCTCTCTCAGCCCCACCCGCTTCACAGGGTGTTTGTTGGGGGGGGGGGGGAGGAGATTGTCAGCCCCTTTGAATCTCCTTACAGTTGGCACTGGTTTTATGCCTAATAAAGGTTTTTTGGATTTGGATTTGGATCTCCTTACAGGAGAGAAAGGGGAGGGATATAAATCCAAACTCTTCTTATGTATGCCTTCCTGCCGAGAGCCCACCTCAGGAATCTGATGAAGCAGGCAGTAGACCAGTGGTGGCGAACCTTTGGCACTCCAGATGTTATGGACTACAATTCCCATCAGCCCCTGCCAGCCAGCTGAGGGGCAAAACTAACGAGAGTCTTGTAGCCCCTCAGAGAGGATCAAGTTTTGATTCAAATCTGAGCTTTGATGGTCTACTGCCGTGGTGGCGAACCTTTGGCACTCCAGATGTTATGGACTACAATTCCCATCAGCCCCTGCCAGCATGGCCAATTTTGCCCCTCAGCTGGCTGACTGCGACGACTTCTCCCAGATCTCTAAGGATTCCGTTCTCTTCCTCTTCCAGGAGCGACAGCTCTTTCAACTTCTTCGTCTTCTTCTTCATCTTCTTCGCGCAGGATGTGGTGTATGTCCTCCAGTGCATCGGCATCCCGGGCTGGGGATTCAGGTAGGGAGGGGAATCCCTGAGGGTGTTGAGCCCTGGATCTGGTGCGACATTTATTTATTTTATATCTATGTTTATCCCGCCCTGTCCCTGAAGGACTCAGTGGTGGGCCACTTCGAGTAGAATAGAATAGAATAGAATCTTTATTGGCCAAGTGTGATTGGACACACAAGGAATTTGTCTCCGGTGCATATGCTCTCAGTGTACATAAAAGAAAAATACATTTGTCAAGAATCATAAGGTACAGCACTTAATCATAAGGTACAGCACTTAATGATTGTCATTAAGACAATCGGAGAGCGGAGAGCTGGACTAGATGGACTCTGGTCTGATCCAGCTGGCTTGTTTTTATGTTCTTACGTTCTTAACATAAGACTCATAGGCCGCTGGAGCGAGTCAGGGCAAGATATCTTGTTCTAACGCGCTTCCTCCTTGCGGTGGGTCGAACACGGAGCCCATTGGGGCAAGATTTCTTGTCCCAGCGCACTTTCTCTTGCCCCCCCCCCCCCCCCCCCGTGCTTCTGGCTTTCCACGCAGAAAGCAAGAGCACCTCTAGCGTGACTTTTGTGCCGGGACGGAGCAAGGGTAGGGCAGAGCCGGCCGTGGGCAATCGTCCATAAAAGCCTTAAAACCCAATACAACCTAAGAACAATTACAACCTGTATCAGTAAAACCTGTTTAAGATTAATAAAACCTATTAAAATTCATAAAACATCTTTTAAAATTTGCGATCCCTTCCACATCACCCTCGGCAATTTGGAAATCTGCAAAAAAAAAAATTTGGCCCTCCCTTTGCACCAAAGAATAAGTCTGAAATTTTCTTTTCCTTTCCTTTTAACTTAAAAAAAAAAAGAAACTGTATATTTATGGTGCTAAAAGATAAAATATGTTGATTTTATACCATAATATACATCTATTTTATGCATTTCTGAGTTTCTAAACTTCTTCTGTGTCATCTGCCAGCCTTTGTGTGTCTCCTGCGGCTTCCGCAATACTTGAGAGCAGTAGCTGCATAGTGGTTAAAAGCAGGTGCACTCTAATCTGGAGAACTGGGTTTGATTCCCCACTCTGCCCCTTGAGCTGTGGAGGCTTATCTGGGGAACCAGATTAGCTTGTGCAACACAGGCCAGCTGGGTGACCTTGGGCTAGTCACGGTTCTTCGGAGCTCTCTCAGCCCCGCCCACCTCACAGGCTGTTTGTTGTGAGAGGGGAAGGAACTTGTAAGCCCCTTTGAGTCTCCTTACAGGAGAGAAAGGAGGGGTATAAATCCAAACTCCTCCTGCTCCTCCTCCTCCTCCTCCTTTGTTTGTTTGTTTATTTCTCTTCTTTCTTTCTTTCTTTCCTTCCTTCCTTCGTTTGTTTCTTTTTTCTCTCTGTCTTCCTTCCTTCCAAACTCCTCCTCCTCCTCCTCCTCCTCCTCCTTTTCTTCTTCTTCTTCTATCCTGCCTTTCTCTCCTGTAAGGAGACTCAAAGGGGTTTACAAGCTCCTTTCCTTTCTTCTCTCCACCACAGACATCTTGTGAGGCAGGTGGGGCTGAGAGAGTCCTGAGAGAACTGTGACTGGCCCAAGATCACCCAGCAGACCTTATGTGCAGAGGAAGAGTTGGTTTTTATACCCTGCCTTTCTCGATCTTTGAGGAGGCTTATAATCACAATGCCCACCCCACAACAGAACATAAGAACAAGCCAGCTGGATCAGACCAGAGTCCATCTAGTCCAGCTCTCTGCTACTCGCAGTGGCCCACCAGGTGCCTTGGGGAGCTCACCTGCAGGAGGCGAAAGCAATGGCCTTCTGCTGCTGCTGCTCTTGATTTATTGTTTTATTCGGTCTTTATCATTGGTCCATGACTGTAAGTAAATTAATTATGTAATCCAGACATTCTGAGCCTTCCAGTGGCACACGAAGCATTCCTACACTAGAGGAAATCTTCTTATGCCTTGGCGAGTTCCGCCCGGAGCTGGTCAGATCTGATGCGGTGTGTCCCAAACTGCCCTGGCACCGTGCCATTTATTCATTACCTTTATTCATTCATTGCCATCCCTCAACGTCTGACTTGTCCTTTTTCTTTTCCTGAACCCCGCCCCCTCGAAGTGGCTGGATCGTGAGTCTCTCGGCGCTGAAGCAGAATACCGCCGTGGCTGTTCTCATGATGCTGGTGGCCACGCAATTCACCGCCGTGGCGGTGTTGGGCGTCGTCATGCTGAAGCGGGTAAGTGTGGGAAAGGGTCGAGGTCACACCTCTGTTAGCTTTCTGACCCCCTCCCTCTCCCCCGCCGCTCGTGGCCCTGCCGGTTTGTTGCTGTGTGTCTCGGCAACCGTGGTGGTGAGGTGGCTCCGGCTGCGGACCTGCCTCCTGTTGCTCTTCTTCTGGCCTACCTCACAGGGGGAGTGTGAGGAGAAGACAAAGAGATCCATGTAGAATCGCAGAATTGGAAGAGACCCCCAAGGGCCATCTAGTCCAACCCCCTGCCATGCAGGGACACATAGTTAAAGCACTCCTGACAGATGGCCATCCAGCCTCTGTTTAAAGACCTCCAAAGAAGGAGACTCCACCACACTTCGAGGGAGTGCATTCCACTGTCGAACAGCCCTGACAGTCAGGAAGTTCTGAAGTTCTGGGGATCATTAGGAAAGGAGTTGAGAATAAAACTGCAAGGATTGCCATGCCCTTATATAAAGCCATGGTGCGACCACACTTGGAGTACTGTGTTCAGTTCTGGTTGCCACATCTCAAAAAGGATATCGAAGAGATAGAAAAAGGGCAGAGAAGGGCAACGAGGATGATCGAAGGATTGGAGCACCTTCGTTATGAGGAGAGGCTGCAGCGTTTGGGACTCTTTAGTTTGGAGAGGAGACGTCTGAGGGGGGATAGGATTAAAGTCTATAAAATTGTGCATGGGGTGGAAATGTTGACAGAGAAATTTTTCTCTCTTTCTCACAATACTAGAACCAGGGGGCATTCATTGAAAATGCTGGGGGGAAGAATTAGGACTAATAAAAGGAAACACTTCTTCACACAATGGGTGATTGGGGTTTGGAATATGCTGCCACAGGAGGTGGTGATGGCCACTCACCTGGATAGCTTTAAAAGGGCTTGGGCAGGTTTATGGAGGAGAAGTCGATTTATGGCTACCAATCTTGATCCTCTTTGATCTGAGATTGCAAATGCCTTAACAGACCAGGTCCTGGGGAGCAACAGCCGCAGAAGGCCATTGCTTTCACCTTCATGTGAGCTCCCAAAGGCACCTGGTGGGCCACTGCGAGTAGCAGAGAGCTGGACTAGATGGACTCTGGTCTGATCCAGCTGGCTTGTTCTTATGTTCTAATGTTTAGGTGGAATCTCTTTTCCTTCCCCTTGAACCCATGACTCCTGATCCTAGTCTCTGGAGCAGCAGAAAACAAGCTTGCTCCCTCACCAACATGACATCCCTTCAAATATCTAAACAGGGCTATCATGGCACCTCTTAACAGCCCTGAATTTGGAAGGGGGTGGGTGGGATAAAATGAAAGAGGTTGTTTGTGTGCCTCATTTTTAAATTGTGTCTCACGTCTAAAATAATTGATTAGACCAGCGGTTCTCAACCTGGGGGTCGGGACCCCTTTGGGGGGGTCGAACGACCCTTTCACAGGGGTCGCCTAAGACTCTCTGCATCAGCGTTCTCCATCTGTAAAAGGGGTAAATGTTAGGGTTGGGGGTCACCACAACATGAGGAACCGTATTAAAGGGTCGCGGCATTCGGAAGGTTGAGAACCCCTGGATTAGAACCATCACAACAGTGATTTCAAACAATGATTTATTTTAGTCCAAGAGCCAGCATGAGGCAGTGGTTAAGAGTAGTGGACTCTTATGTGAGGAACCGGATTTGTTTCCCGGCTCCTGTACATGAAGCCTGCTGGGTGACCTTGGGCCAGCCCCAGTTCTCTCAGAACTCTCTCAGCCCCTACCTTCCTCACAAGGTGTGTCTTGTGGGGAGAGGAAGGGAAAGGAGTGTATTGGCCGCGTTGAGACTCCTTACGGTTGAGCAAAGTGGGGTATAAATCCAAACTCTTCTTCTTCTGTTTGTTTATATGCCACATTTCTCCACCGGGGGGAGCCAAAGCAACTTAGATCCCACTCACCCCCTGTGAGGTGGGTGACACTGTGTGAATGGCCCAAGGTCACCTAGCAAGTTTCCATGGCAGACTCAGTATTTGTAATCCAATAAACAAAAGTGCTAGCGGCAGTGGAAATGCCTCAATGGAATAAATTATACACCCCACGTATCGAACTTCGATATAGTAAAGTGCAAACATTTAATGACGAATGATCAAGTCCTTGGGATTAACCCCTTGAAGATATTCCACTCTACCCTAGCGGTAATTCTTGCACCTTTCACAGAAAGCAGGAAAAATCTAAATCCACATTTAAGGCCCATTCAGTTTGGCTACATAACAAATGGATCTGTCAAATTTCCATTTGTAAAAGGGATTTTTAAAAATATCTGCATCTGTAAACCTCTTTTGGTTAAGACCATAAAAACATAAGGAAGAGCCTGCTGGATCAGACCAGAGTCCATCTAGTCCAGGTCTCTGCTACTCACAGTGGCCCACCAGGTGCCTTTGGGAGCTCACAGGCAGGAGGTGAAAGCAAGGGCCTTAAGAACATAAGAACAAGCCTGCTGGATCAGACCAGAGTCCATCTGGTCCAGCTCTCCGCTACTCACAGTGGCCCACCAGGTGCCTTTGGGAGCTCACCTGCAGGAGGTGAAAGCAATGGCCTTAAGAACATAAGAACAAGCCTGCTGGATCAGACCAGAGTCCATCTAGTCCAGCTCTCTGCTACTCACAGTGGCCCACCAGGTGCCTTTGGGAGCTCACATGCAGGAGGTGAAAGCAATGGCCTTCTGCTGCTGCCGCTGCTCCTGAGCACCTGGTCTGCTAAGGCATTTAAGAACATAAGAACAAGCCTGCTGGATCAGACCAGAGTCCATCTAGTCCAGCTCTCTGCTACTCACAGTGGCCCACCAGGTGCCTTTGGGAGCTCACAGGCAGGAGGTGAAAGCAAGGGCCTTAAGAACATAAGAAAGAGCCTGCTGGATCAGACTCCATCTAGCCTTTGGGAGCTCACCTGCAGGAGGTGAAAGCAATGGCCTGCTGCTGCTGCTGCTGCTGCTCCCAAGCACCTGGTCTGCTAAGGCATTTAAGAACATAAGAACAAGCCTGCTGGATCAGACCAGAGTCCATCTAGTCCAGCACCCTGCTACTCACAGTGGCCCACCAGGTGCCTTTGGGAGCTCACATGCAGGAGGTGAAAGCAATGGCCTTCTGCTGCTGCCGCTGCTCCTGAGCACCTGGTCTGCTAAGGCATTTAAGAACATAAGAACAAGCCTGCTGGATCAGACCAGAGTCCATCTAGTCCAGCTCTCTGCTACTCACAGTGGCCCACCAGGTGCCTTTGGGAGCTCACCTGCAGGAGGTGAAAGCAATGGCCTGCTGCTGCTGCTGCTGCTCCCGAGCACCTGGTCTGCTAAGGCATTTGCAATCTGAGATCAAGGAGGATCAAGATCGGTAGCCATAGATTGACTTCTCCTCCATAAATCTGTCCAAGACGATGTTCTTGTTATAGTTATAGTTGTTGTTATTATTGTTTATTGGATTTGGTATACCGCTTAATCCCCGAAGGGCTCTGGGCGGTGTACAATAAAACGACGACAAACAGTAAATCCATCCAATCCAACAATACAAATTAATATACAGTAAACGATGCCACGTGGGTCAGATGATAGCTGCCCGTGTGCCGGAGCAGTGAGAGGGTGCCACACTTGAATTTTAGTTCGGAATCCGGCTTCTTGAAGGTTCTTTTTTTTTTTAAGAAAAGAAAAGCAACAAAGCCATTTTCTAGTCCTCCCAAACGTATGCTAGAAGCTTGTGGGCGATTCCCGCTGAAATCTGAGACTCCAGGGAAGACGTTCCTTGCTGGAAATGCGGCCGAGCCATTAGTGGCTCTGCAAATCCATTCCACGGGATTAGCAGAAACGGTTCGAGGAAAACTCGACAAAGGGAAAGTGGAGCAAATTGGAAACCGGTTCCTAAAACGCGCCGACGATTTGTGCGGGCGTTTGGGTTCGCCTGGTGTCACCGGCATGCTTTGAAATCTGTTTCCTCCACCCTGAGGACTGGACACGTAATTTTGGCGTTGTCTTGCTAAGCTGGCACACTATATGCGTGTGTGTTTTTACACAACTTTTGTGGTTTTAATCTATATTTATTGTTACTAATTGCTGCGTGAGTTTTAATGGGTTTAGATTTTATGTTGTCTTGATTTGCTGTTTTAGAAAACAGCCGTGTTGTGAGCCGCCTCGAGCCCTTCGGGGATGAGGCGGCCTATAAATTTAACAAACAAACAAATAAATAAATGCATGACGGTTGCGGAACTCGGCTGCCTTGCTGCAAAACCCCTGATTATTCACGCCAAGGGTATTCAATCTTGCCTCTGGCTTGGTATTTCCTACAAGTGTTCGTGGAAGGGTTGGGATGAGGAAAAGTATTAAATTATAGTGGGGTGCTGTGTGGTTTCCGGGCTGTATGGCCGTGTTCTAGCAGCCTTCTCTCCTGACGTTTCGCCTGCATCTGTGGCTGGCATCTTCAGAGGATCTGATGGTAGGAATGGAAAGCAAGTGGAGTATATATACTGTGAGGTCAAAAGGTGAGGCCATCTGAATAGAGTAGCCTGGTATGTGAGTCACAAAGAAGTCTGTAGCCTGGGAGTGACCTTGCTGTAGCCTGGGAGTAACCTAGGATTGACCTTGCAATCTTCATTGTTACTCCCAGGCTACAGACTTCTTTGTGACTCACATACCAGGCTACTCTGTTCAGAGGGCCTCACCTTTTGACCTCACAGTATATATACTCCACTTGCTTTCCATTCCTACTATCAGATCCTCTGAAGATGCCAGCCACAGATGCAGGCGAAACGTCAGGAGAGAACGCTGCTAGAACACGGCCATACAGCCCGGAAACCACACAGCACCCCAGTGATTCCGGCCGTGAAAGCCTTCGACAATATATTCAATTATATTTTTAGGGCTGAATCGGTCTTCGAGCGGGCTGCTCGTGGATCACCCAGTCAGGTTTTTTCTTTTTGTTTCGAAGGCTCATGAAAAGCTGGATCTTTTTTCTACCGGGGGGGGGGGGGGGGTTTTGTCTGGCGCAGTCTAACAAAAAGAGCCCCTTGTGCAGAGCGGTAAGCTGCAACACCACGGTCAAACGCTCTGCTCGCAACCCGAGTTCGATCCCGACAAAAGTCACGTTTCAGATGTCCAGCTCAAAGTTGACTCTGAGTTGCTGGGGTAAAGTGTAGACAACTGGGGAAGGCAATGGAAACACCCCCCTCTCCCTTGCAAACATAATCGGCCTAGGAAACATTCCCTTGCACACGGGACTGTTTTTTACTAGAGTCTGCGTGGCGTAGTGGTTAAGAGCAGGTGGATTCTAATCTGGAGGAACCGGGTTTGGTTCCCCACTCCTCCACCTGAGTGGCAGAGGCTTATCTGGTGAACCAGATGTGTTTCCGCACTCCTGCATTTCTGCTGGGTGACCTTGGGCTAGTCACAGTTCTTCGGAACTCTCTCAGCCCCACCTGCCTCACAAGGTGTCTGTTGTGGGGAGAGGAGGAGAAAGGAACTTGTAGGCCACCTTGAGTCTCCTTACAGGAGAGAAAGATCGGAGTATAAATCCAAACTCTTCTTTTTATCTGAAAAAAAAAAGCCCCTGAGCCAGTTTGAATGGAAATGGGGTGCGGTGTGGTTTCCGGGCTGTATGGCCGTGTTCTAGTAGCATTTTCTCCTGACGTTTTGCCTGCATCTGTGGCTGGCATCTTCAGAAGATCATGTTCCTGTAAAAGTGAATTTTCCCCCCCAATCTTGTTGGTACCTGGAATTTCAATCCCAGAGTCTGGCAGATTTCCCCTGGTTGATCAGTTTCCATTCAGTTATTCAGATTTTCTAGCCAGACAAACAATAACATTAACGAATCAGGGTTCGTTGCCTCTGAACATAAGAACATAGGAACAAGCCAGCTGGATCAGACCAGAGTCCATCTAGTCCAGCTCTCTGCTACTTGCAGTGGCCCACCAGGTGCCTTGGGGAGCTCACGTGCAGGATGTGAAAGCAATGGCCTTCTGCGGCTGCTGCTCCTGAGCACCTGGTCTGCTAAGGCATTTGCAATCTCAGATCAAGGAGGATCAAGATTGGTAGCCAGAGATCGACTCCTCCTCCATAAATCTGTCCAAGCCCCTTTTAAAGCTATCCAGGTGAGTGGCCATCACCACCTCCTGTGGCAGCATGTTCCAAACACCAATCACATGTTGCATGAAGAAGTGTTTCCTTTCGTTAGTCCTAGTTCTTCCCCCCATGCATACTGCTCTGGTTTGCTTTTCAGTCCCGAAACTCGTTGGGAGCGATCGGTTGTTTTCTCTTTCTGGGGCCAGCCCACCTCTCAGGGGTGTCGTGACGATTAAAAGGGGGAGGGACAGCATCTGCAGTTAATAAAAAACGTGGCAGCCGGTTCACTTTCTTTCCCTTCTTTATCTTGCCCCCCATCCCCAGATCCACTCTCTCTACCGCCGCACCGGAGCCAGCTTTCAGAAGGCGCAGGAGGAGTTCGCCGCTGGCGTTTTCTCGAACCCCACCGTGCGGTCGGCCGCCGCCAACGCAGCCACCGGAGCGGCCAGCAGCGCCTTCCGAGCCCCGTAGACACCGGGGGGGGGGGCAGAAATCAGCCGGCCGCTCTTCCCTGCGCCCCCGTCTTGGGTGGGGCAACTTCCGTGGAAACAGAAACTGAGTCGCTCTCGTCGGAGTCCTTCACTGTGCTGATTAGAACGCTGACCCCCCCCCCCAATCCCGCCCAGCCCTCTTGGTTTCAGCATGGGATCCGCACTGCCCCTCCCCTCTCTGCCTCCCCCCACCCCCGGTCACTCACCTTACGGCAAAAAAAAATCACCCCTGTTCTTTCCTGACCCTACAGCCGAAGACACAGAAGGGTCAGGGAAGCCATTTTGTCTTTCCAGGCGTTTGTTTTTTATTTATTTACAAAATGTGCTCCCCGCCTTTCTTCCCCCCCCCCCCAAGGGCTTCTGAAGCAGCAGACGAATTAAAACATATGCAAAAAAAATCAAAGCATGGCAGGTGATCGAGGCTTGCACGGACTCGCGCCCCCCCCCCTTTCAACCAAGGTTGGGCGAGGGGGAGCAGCCGGGATCTTATCCCCCACCCCAGCTCCCCCAACACCCCAGTTCAGCAGTTGCCTTCCAGCAGTAGCCAACGGCGGTTGACAAGCCGCTCCCACAATCCTCTTGGGGTGACGTCTCCTCCCCTCCTCCCCGCAAGACCCGCCGTCCCCTGCGTAGTTGTCCAGTGGGCTGAAATTTAGCTGGCGCTTCTTGTTTTCTGCACGGCCCTGCAGAGATGGGGGAAGAGAACCCCCTTCTGTGACGCACATTTGTCGTACAGCCGTTCCGGGCGCTGGCAGGAAGGGCGTCCGCCTCACTTCCTGCGCCGGAGCTATTTTGCACGGCTTGCTAGACTCTTTGTGAAAGGGAGGGGGGTTGCGTTGGCTGGGTGGTTCCGATTCCTCGTGAATTGTGCCATATCTGGGACTTCTGTCTCTGCTCCCCTTCCCCGTTGATCTCCCACACCCAGGTGTGCAGCACTGTCAGCGACCACCAGGGGGCAGTATTGGTCAGTGGAGCCCACCTGAATCAGCGCACCTGGCACCGTGCTATGAACTTTGTATGCAACATCCGCCTCCCAGGCATTTATCTCTGGTCTGTCCTTTTCTGCCCTAAACTTTCGGCGTTGCTTTGGGGCGACTGGACTCTCCGCCTCTGCTCTGTGTGGCCCCTTCCCTTTTGTGCATCCCTCCCAGATGCTTAACTTTCGTCCCTCACGCTGTACCGTCATCCGCAGAGTCTTCCGTTTCGTTCAAGGGGGCTTGTTGTTAGCTGAGACCCCAGCCTCATTTCTCTCTCCCCACCCCCCCAATACTAACAGGGTAATTCCTCTCAAACCCCCCCCCCCTTCCCTTTCCATATTTTGCTTCTGTGCTTGAGTCAGCGATCTTGTCTTAAAAAGCGCTCGGATGAATTGTTCTTTCTTTCTCGCCCAGAGTCACACAATCTTGGCATTTGTGTATCCTGTTCGGGGCGGGGAGGGGAAACAGAGGCCCGGAAGAAAATTCTGTGCACCCTCCCACAATGACCCGTAAAGCTGTTGTGGAGTGTCGCATCCCGGCCTTTGAATAACCGTTGTAGTTGCCTGCCCCTGTCCCCCGGCCACTGTGTGTATCTCCCCTGTTTTGAAAGCAGATTTGCTGCACGGGGCATCCCCCCCCCTTCCCCACTTACAAGCCTTCTAATTTGTGCAAAATTTGTGGTGTTGTGGGGTTTCCGGGCTGTACAGCCGTGTTCCGGTGGCATTTTCTCCTGACGTTTCGCCTTCAGAGGAAGATGCCAGCCACAGATGCAGGCGAAACGTCAGGAGAAAGTGCTACCGGAACACAGCCATTCATCCCGGAAACCTCACAACACCCCAATGATTCCGGCCGCGAAAGCCTTCGACAATACTTTGAAACC
>NW_025951185.1:0-11824 GCF_021028975.2 Sphaerodactylus townsendi
GAAGAAGAAGAAGAAGAAGAAGAAGAAGAAGAAGAAGAAGAAGAAGAGGAGGAGGAGGAGGAGGAGGAGGAGGAGGAGTTTGGATTTATATCCCCCCTTTCTCTCCTTTAGGAGACTCAAAGGGGCTTACAATCTCCTTGCCCTTCCCCCCTCACAACAAACACCCTGTGAGGTAGGTGGGGCTGAGAGAGCTCCTTAGAGCTGTGACTAGCCCAAGATCATCCAGCTGGCGTGTGTGGGAGTGCACAGGCTAATCTGAATTCCCCAGTTAAGCCTCCACAGCTCAAGCGGCAGAGCGGGGAATCAAACCTGGTTCCTCCAGATCAGAGTGCACCTGCTCTTAGCCACTATGCCACTGCTGCTCCTGATTCAGGGACAGGGTCATGGCTTTTGGGGGCACAATTAGGACGCTTTATAAATTCCCCATCCTGTTTTTGCAGCTTACATTAAAAAGAAGTCTCCAACCCTTCTTATTATTTAGAAATCAAAGGGAAAATATACAGGTGATAGTTTATCTAATTGCATACTATGAGATAAATCTGCTTCTGTTTTCCAGAGTCACGCCTAGCGAATGTGAAGGGGCGGGGGGGGGGGGTGTTAAACAAGTGCCCAGCCCTTATTTTTGGAACTGTACCCAATGAAACTATATTTTATAAACATGTAATATAATTTTAGCCCTGACCTGGATGGCCTGGGTTAGGGTCAGCCCTGGCTAGTAATTGGATTGGGGAGCTCTAAGGAATACCAGGGTCGCTATGCAGAGGGAGGCAATGGCAAACCACCTCTGTTAGTCTCATGCCTTGAAAACCATACTGCAGGGGTGTTCATGGACTACAATTCCCATCAGCCCCTGCTGGCATGGCCAATTTTATACTTTGAACAATTTTATACCTTGAACAATTTTATATTTTATACTTTATAATTTTATACCTTGAACAAGTATAATTTTATACCTTGAACAAGTATAATTTTATACCTTGAACAATTAAATGACTGTATTGTCCAAGGCTTTCACGGCCCGGAATCACTGGGGTGCTGTGTGGTTTCCGGGCTGTATGGCCATGTTCTAGCAGCATTCTCTCCTGATGTTTCGCCTGCATCTGTGGCTGGCCTCTTTAGAGGATCTGATCCTCTGAAGATGCCAGCCACAGATGCAGGCGAAATGTCAGGAGAGAATGCTGCTAGAACACAGTCATACAGCCCGGAAACCACACAGCACCCCAATTAAATGACTTCTAGCTATTCAGAAATGATTTCCTGTCTTTGGCCCCTTCACCAGTTATGAGGGGTGGGGGTGACCTGCAGCCAACTAGGAGAGATCCAGGACGCAGTTTTGGTTCAAAGTATTGGGTCGGTTATATTTCAGACATAGGCCAAGGGAAGACAGAAGCCTTTCAAATGCCAGGGTACTCCCTTCCCTTCAGCACTGCTGAGAAACCTCCACTTAAAGGCATGCAAAAAAAAAACCTGCTCTAAAAAACTCCGTCCTTTTGAGATGGTTTAGCCGTTTCCGCTTCCTCCCAACAGAGCTTCTCAGATTCTTCTGGTGAATAATTTATCTGACACATTTTGCTGTTTATTTCTGTTTGTAAATTAGCCACAAGCTGGTACTGAATTTACAAGGGTGTTTGTTATCTTTGTTCCACAGACGGTTCCAGGCCGTTCTTTTTGTGAACCGCAAATACGCACCTTCTGAGTTCTTTGAGAGCGTGCCGTTCGTACCTATAGAATCCGTGCCTTAATTCATCTCACTGTGGATCGGTGAATAGGAGAAAAAACTGTTTGCTTGATGGCAGGAGAGGGGAGGGGAGGGGAGGGGAGGGGGTGGTTTCAGGTCGTCTGCCACCAGTGGAGTTTTGTGACCATGTTGCTATCTCCAGAGTTCACCATAATAATCAAGGCAGGTGTACAACAGGTACTGTCACAAATATTACACCCATGCGTACTCCAACTCACTAGGTGAGTATCCTTTTAACATTATCCTACTGTCACAAATATACAAAAAATGTTTAGTAAGTACACTGTCAGGTATGGCTATAAAACCTCTAGATTAGGATCCTGATATCCAGAGAGAAGGACTATTTAAAGAAGAGCCATTCAAGTGAAACTTGAAATTCAGTTTGGAAACTATCTAGTGTAAGAAAAAACAGCTGTGCTCCTAGAGGAGTAAGAAAAAGAATACTTTGTACAACAATTATTGGCTTGACAAAGGACTGCCGAAATAAAAACCTAATCTAGAGGTTTTATAGCCATACCTGACGGTGTACTTACTAAACATTTTTTGTATATTTGCGATAGTAAGATAATGTTAAAATGATACTCACCTAGTGAGTTGGAGTACGCATGGGTGTAATATTTGTGACAGTATCTCCAGAGTTCAGGCAAGTCAAAACGTACCCGAGCATTAATGAAAACTCTGTCTTCGGTAGGAGGATGGCTGGCTCAGCCAATTCTGCTTGAGCTTTCCTACAAATGCTCAGACTGAGTAGGGCCGGGGGGTTAGGGTTTTTGAGGAGAGCAAACTAATATCTATTTCGTGTAGGCTGGCTATGCATACCCTGCCTGCCCAGGGCCTGTCCCGTGGCTGCATGCTCCACATTGGGCTCTCCTGTAATTTTTCCTGCTACATGCAAGGAAGAGTCCCGACTGCAGCAGCCGGGTTCACCCAGCTCTTCTTCCGGGTTATCGGGGTCATCGCATTCTTCTGCCTCTTCAAAAAAATTTTTTTTAAAGATTTTAAATTGTTTTTGGGATTTCATCGTTGCTTCTGTGCATCGGTGGAACTATGTGATTGAAATGAGGAAAGGGGGGGGCATTCTTCTAATCCCTTGGAAGTGCAGGGGAAGTTCATGGGTGGGGGAATGCAGGCAGACACAAAGCAAGCCCTATGGACGTCAGGTTGCTTCACTGTTGCTGCGCAGGCGGGGAAAGGATCAGGCTTTCTCTGCTCTTCAAAGACCTGGGTCTTCTCCCATCTACTGCAAGGTGAGTGCGGAAAGGGGGGGGAGGGAAGACATCCATAAGGAAAATGCATAATAGGCAAAAAAAAATATATGGGGATTGTACCAATGAATTCTCTTTTAGGTGAGTAGTGAAGAAATCCTGAAGAAGACCATGTGCTAATGAGGAGAAGGCTTGCACTGTAACATGAAACCGGTGACTTCTCACGCTGCACCAGTATTAAGTTCCAAAAACCGTTTGGGTTGAGCCAAGGATCTAATTTCTCATTTGAATGTTGCCTCTATCCCAGATGGACAGTCTGGGATCTTCTATGCTTCTATGCTGCTTCTATGGGATCCTGTTTGATTATTGAGCGCTTCACTAGAGGAGAAGTCTTCATCTTTCCCTTTTACCTGTCTGTCTGTCTGTCTGTCTGTCTGTCTGTCTGTCTGTCTGTCTGTCTGTCTGTCTGTCTGTCTGTCTGTCTGTCTGTCTGCCTCATTTCTTTGCCCTGTCCTTCCCCCAAGGAGTCCAGTGGGTATTTGAACTTGGGGCTCCTGGATTCTAGTCCAGGGGTCTTCAAACTATGGCCCTCCAGATGTTCATAGACTACAATTCCCATGAGCCCTACCACTTGGCCATGCTGGCAGGAGCTGATGGGAATTGTAATTCATGAACATCTGGAGGGCCATAGTTTGAAGACCCCTGTTCTAGCCAGACACTCGAGCCACCACATCATACTGACCATCGAGTTGACTGAATGAGTGATCATCCGTGCTGTGGTTTTAATTTGTTGGTGATTCTGGTTTTTTGTGTCAGAACTGAAAAGCTAAGCAGGAAAGGTCTTGGTTAGTAACTATATGGGTGACGTCAAGAAATGCAGCGTTGCTACACAGGGGCAGGTAAAGGCAAAGCAACACTAAATATCTTTATGCCTTGAAAGCCATATAGGGTTGCCAAAAGCAGTGACTCGGCAGCACTTTTCACCACCCCCAGTGTAATGGCTCTTTCACCCGTGGGAAAAGCCACTTGGATAGGAGGAAATCTTCAGGCTTTGCTAAGAGGAGTGATAGAATTACGCTTGCCAGCACTACTCTGGCAAGTCCCAGGTGGTTTGGGGGACACGTCTAGGGAGGGTGGAGCTTTGTTGGGAGGTGTTATCACTTCCTCTGCGATGCTCTACAATTATATCACCACTGGATGGAGTACTGATGGAGATGACATCACCTCAAGGGGATACTCTAAGAATTCTCCCAATCTCTGATAAAGACCATAGAGATTGGGGGAAATAGCTGGAATGTGGTGATCGATGCTGTCCTTCTACCATTTTTTTCCTGCCACCACAAAATTAGTGATGATGTGGGAACTGAGGGCAAGGGAGCAGGTTGCCCATTGTCATGGGGCAAATGGTAACTCTAGGCCAGGGGTGTCCTACTGTGGTGCTTCAGATGTTCATGGACTACAATTCCCATCAGCCCCAATTGGCCATGCCAGCAGGGGCTGATGGAAATGGTAGCCCATGAACATCTGACGCGCCAGAGTTGGACATCCCTGCTCTAGGCAGATGGCAACTTTCTACCACTGTTTTTATTTTGGGATGTATTTTCAAGATATGTAAACGTAGAAACATAGGCTGAAAAGCGAAGTAAGGGAGAACTTCACTTGAAAGGGGCAACTTGATGGGCCCTGCTTATGGATTCATTGATGTTTTCTTATGGTTCCAACATTGCCCATTCAGGTCCATGACTAGAAGCAAAGAAGGACAGTGTCTTGTCCCACTCTGACTCCTTGGTCAAAATGTGTGTGAAGTGATGTTGGGAGAGGCTACTGGAAAAGTTGATCCTGCGCCACTGCTGGTAGTAACTGAACTGGGCTCCGTTGTCATTCACCCTCGATGGACTGCGGTGCCTTGTTTGGAAGAGTCTTCCAACCCTGCCAACAGATGCAAGCGAAGAGAAAACCAACCTAGGAGGCATCCCCCAACCAAGCCATAACACCTCCGTTCCCCACCTGCACCCCCCCCTTGCAACTGACATGCGTGCCATCAAAGTCCCCTGTCCTGTTCCAAAATCATTACTATTGGCAAAGTAATTGCCAGAGCAAAACTGCTGAAAGATTTGTGTGCTCCCACTTTCATCTCTGCTCATCCAAGATCTAACCAGACCTCCTCATAAGCATTATAAAGACAGGGAACGCCAAAGCCTGAAAGCATATCCTCCCTCCCCTCCCCAAAAGCCTGCTCTCCCCCCCCCCCTCCATCCCGATCTTGACAATTGGATATTCTCATTCTATAAAATCCACCATTCTTTGAATTCTTTGAATCCAGCTTTCCGCCTGTGTTTTTGAAGCAAGATGTGTCAAAGTCAATTATCGATTCCAGGCGAGGATTTGAAAGCCATAGGAGAAGTACTGGCTCAGACCACAGTCTTTATCCTCCCAGGTTTCTTGCACCGGGACCAGATTGATCGTTTCGTTTTCTGACGCGGCCTCTCTGCTCCCTTTCTTTTCTTGCTTCTTCTGGGGGTTTCCTGACTAAACTATGGCAGGCAGGACTCAATTGATCCTTCCTCCGAAATCCGCTTGCTTCTTATGAGGAAGGAAAACTGCGCCCCTGCATAATTCAAAAAACAAACATAGATTGGAAAGGGAGAGGGGGGGGGGGGAAAGAAAAGAAAATCAATACCGCTACAACTGATCCTGCAGATAAATGAGCTGGCAGAGTTCTCCTGGGCGCAAGGGAGTTCTCCGGACGACGGTGAGGCACAGACTGCTAAGTGACTCTGCAGTGGGAGCAGAAGATGGACCAACATTTGCAAACATTTGGGGGCAGCGTCCAAACAATTTTGAAAGCAGCCTGTAAATAGTCCCTGGCACCAAGCCAGCATCTGCACAGCTTGGAAAGTGGACAAGAGACTCCTATAAATGGAACCGGGCCACACATTCATCTAGCTCGATGCTGCCTGCTATGAACTCTGCAGCCCTTTGAGTGAAGCAGAAGGTAGTTCCCATTATTTTAGTGTCAGGGCTGGAGACTGATCCTGGGGTCTTCTGCTTGCAAACCTCTTGCTGTGTGGCTGAGCACCTGGGGTTTGTGGGTAAAAGATACCTTTGCATTACAAGCAGAGTGCATGGAGGCAAGGCACAGCAGAGCTTCTCCGGGGTGTGTGTGTGTGTGTGTGTGTGTGTGTGTGTGTGTGTGTGTGTGTGTGTGTGTGTGTGTGTGTGTGTGTGTGTGTGTGTGTGTGTGTGTGTGCTTCTCCGTGTGTGTGTGTGTGTGTGTGTGTGTGTGTGTGTGTGTGTGTGCGCTTCTCCGTGTGTGTGTGTGTGTGTGTGTGTGTGTGTGTGTGTGTGTGTGTGCGCGCTTCTCCGTGTGTGTGTGTGTGTGTGCGCGCGCTTCTCCGGGTGTGTGTGTGTGTGTGTGTGTGTGTGTGTGTGTGTGTGTGTGTGTGTGTGTGTGTGTGTGTGTGTGTGTGCGCGCGCGCGCTTCTCCGGGTGTGTGTGTGTGTGTGTGTGTGTGTGTGTGTGTGTGTGTGTGTGTGTGTGTGTGTTCTGGCAACAAAGGAAACTCGGAGTCAATTCGTCACCTTCTAACTAAGAAGAGGAGTCTTTATTAGTGAACTCCATTCTGCATAGAACAGTGAAGAGACAGGTTCTCTATTCCAGTCTATCTAGCTCCGTGGTGGCGAACCTTTGGCACTCCAGATCAGAGGCGTACCTAGGCAAACTGGAGCCCTGGGCAAAACCTGAGTTTGATGCCCCCCTATGGCCGGCCACCCCCCCACCCCGTGACCAAACAATGATTTTTTCCACTAGGTCGTTTCAAAGTCACCATCACCATCAAAGTCATTATAGAACATGCCCCAACTCACAAATCTGAACACAGCAATGGGCCATGCCACACAGCAGAAATAATTTTTAGAAAACATTTTCAAAATGCTTTCAAAATGTTTTATTACTGCTATGAAAACATTTTATGGTGTTGTACCCAGCCCCCCAATTGGGAGAAACAGCATCACTTTCAATGTTATTTAAACTGGGGACCCCAGATTCTCCCTTTAAGGTGGATTTAAAAGTAGAATCTGGGCTCCCTCATTTAAACAAGTGGGGGTGGATTTAACAACAACAACAACAACAACAACAACAACAACAGCAACCTTTATTAGGCATTGAGAGAATAAAAGAAAGAAAGAAAACAAGCATTGGCAGGAAGGGAGTGGATTTAAAAAGAGAATCTGGGAAAATTTAGGGGGTGCCTGCTGTCAGGGGTGCAATTATTAAGATAGCAGCACCAAAATGTCAGAGTATCTTCATGAGACCCTACTGATGATATCACCCAGGTTTGGTGAAGTTTGGTTCAGGGGGTCTAAAGTTATGGACCCTCAAAGGTGTAGCCCCCATCTCCTATTAGCTCCCATTGGAAACAATGGGAGATGGGGCACTCCCTTTGGGAGTCCATAACTTTGGACTCCCTAAACCAAACCTCACCAAACCCAGGTCATATCATCAGGAGAGTCTCCAAAAAAATCAGTGAAATTGTGGTGTTGCTAGCATAAAATCTGCGCCCCTTGCAGACCAAAAACGGAAAAAACACTGAAAATACAAAATCCCCCACAAACGAACCTGCAATTTTTTCACCCACCACCAGGTGGCGCTCTGGGCAACTGCCCACTTTGCCCAATGGGAGGAACGCCTCTGCTCCAGATGTATGGACTACAATTTCCATCAGCCCCTGCCAGCATGGCCAATTGGCTGATGGGAATTCTAGTCCATAACATCTGGAGTGCCAGAGGTTTGCCACCACTGATCTAGCCAGATGGCTGCACCTCTCTCCACACGTGGTGCAAGATGGAAGGTGTGTGTAAGAATGGTGGAGAGAGGAGAAGAAGCAGGAAGGAAGGAAGTTCCTTGACAGTAGCAATCTACACATCAAAGGGTTAGTGTCAGAGTGGTAGAGAAAAGTGTCCAGAGTCTTGACCCGCTCTAGCTATCTGACTCACTGATAAGTCCCCCTCTGTCCCTGAGGCAGGAAACAGCGTAAAGCCCTTCACTTCCAACAGTGTTCAGTGGTAGAGCATCGGCTTGGCACGTGGAAGATCCCAGATTCAATCTCCAATTAAAAGGCTCAGGTAGTCAGAGATGGAAAAGACCACAGCTGGAGACCCTGGACAGCAGCTGCCAGTCTGAGAAGACAATATGGACCTCCGTGGACCAGTGGTCTACTTCAGTATAAGGCAGTAGTTCCATGCGTCCACGTATTCCTTCCTAACAGAATCCTTTCTGTAACCCCAAACCATGTGTTCTAACTCAAAAGCAACATACCTGCTCTGTGCCCAAAGTTAAGCTCATCACATTAAGTTCCAGCTTCTAAACATGTTCACTCAGAAGTCAATCCAATGAGGCAGCAGGTCCAAGTGGAAACAGTAAGGATTCCAGCTAGGTTGCCAGATTCAGGTTGGGAAACTCCTGGAAATTTGGGGATGGAGCCTGGGGAGGGGGAGTACAGGGAACTCAGTAGGGTGCAATGCCACAGAGTCCACCCCACGCCCAACCCCCGCAGCAGAGTCCACCCCACCCCACCCCACCCCACCCCCAACCCCCGCAGCATCCATTTTCTCCAAGGGAATCATTCTCTGTAGTCTAGCAATGAGCTGTAGGTCTGGGGGTTCCCCAGGTCCCACCTGGAGGCTGGCATCCCAAACTGCAACAAAATTCAAGTTGCTGTGTTAATATCTCGCAAGGGGGCGGGAGGGGAAACAGGCAAGTGTCCAGTGGCCCTTTACTGGCTAGCCAATGAACTGTGACTTTGTGGCCAGTGGTCTCTTTGATCAGATGCAAGAAGTCATCCCCTTTATTGTGTGACCCCTTTTAGACTGACAGAATTGTTGTGGCTTAAGAGATCAGGTTTAGCTTAGCAGCTAAGGTGCAAACTGTATTGCACTAAGCTGAGCTGCACCTGGATAGCTTTAAAACCTGGATAGCTTTAAAAAGTGCTTGGACAGATTTAAAAAGGCTTTAAAAAGGGCTTGGACAGATTTGTGGAGGAGAAGTCGATCTCTGGCTACCAATCTTGATCCTCCTTGATCTCAGATTGCAAATGCCTTAGCAGACCAGGTGCTCAGGAGCAGCAGCAGCAGCAGAAGGCCATTGCTCTCACATCCTGCACGTGAGCTCCCAAAGGCACCTGGTGGGCCACTGCGAGTAGCAGAGTACTGGACTAGATGGACTCTGGTCTGATCCAGCAGGCTAGTTCTTATGTTCTTATTACCAGTCTCCATTCACTGATTTCAGCGGATTTAGGCCCCTTCCGCACATGCAGAATAATGCACTTTCAATCCACTTTCACAATCGTTTGCAAGTGGATTTTGCTATTCCTTACAGCAAAATCTAGCTGCAAAGTGGATTGAAAGTGCATTATTCTGCATGTGCAGAAGGAGCCTTAGAAAGGTATAACTCTGCTTAAGGTTGCTCTGTGAGATACTGATTAGAAAACCAGCAGTTCCAATCTTTCCTCTGCTCAGGTTTTGGGCAAGCAATCCTCTTTCGGCCTCAGCCTCCTGAAATAATAGCCATGGTCCTCTTGGCAAGGATTCATGAGATGACTCTCATTAAATCCTTTGTATGCCCCCCCCCTTAAAAAAAACAGGGCTCAAGTGTCATTTCTAACCACTGTCCCACTGTCAAACTTCGGATCTGGAAATCATGAACACTGTAGATTTGTTCTAAAGCCTTTATTTCAGAGCATAGGTAATATCGTCAAAAGAGGAATCTGGCGATTCCCGTGCAAACCCACTACCTGTGTCCCGTTGTCCCCTCCCACAGAGCCAAACGGCTCCTACTCTCCTTTACAAACTACAAAGCATTTACTACAAAGCATTGCAAGCCTGGGAACAGTTCACACCTTCCTTTGATAAGATCTGTGTCCAGGATACCCTGGGGCTCTGAGGGGAAGACACCGGACTTTCGCCCCATATCAGAGGATGGTAGCCCGCCTCCCCCTGCCCTACCTGCCATTTTGCACTGACAGGTTCAGTCCTGACAAACATCCTGGAAACGTCTTCATTCTGTTTCCCTGGGGCGTATCTTGGGAGGGTAGAGGGGTCTTGCAACCCAGGTGCCACACACTTCAGTCACTTGGGGGCACATTCGACCTTCCCTTCCATCCCTGCCGCCTCGCCCAGTCCGCCACCTCACCACTCTGCCTGTCTTGGCGCTTGCTGTCTTGGCTGACCAGTCACCTTGCATGACCCTGACTGGCTGCTGGCTGCCTTGCCCAGCCCTTCGCCTCACCTGGCTCACCACCTTGCACAGCACTGCCCTGCTGCTTGTCGCTTCACACCGCCGACCGTCTCACCCAGGGGTTCAGTTTTGGGGCAAGGCTGCAAGTTCAGGGCTTGCCTCGGGCACCGTTTTTTCACGGTATGTTTTTTCCCTCTTATTGTTACCGCGCTGCTCTTGGTAACTTTTACAAACTCCGAAGTACCCAGCTCTCGGCAGCGCCCAGAAACCCAAGCAAGACCCAACACAGCAAGTATAATAAAAAGAAGGTTTATTGAGATGCTGACCTAAGTGTCAGCACCTCCGTTCCACACAGCCACTCTGCTGCCTAGCAGCCTTACAACATCTTAAATACCCTTTCTCCCATCGGGAGCCCGGGAGAACCCAAGACAGCCCACCACCATTCATTAACAAAATTCAAAACAACCAATCATGCATTTGCAACGTGCAGGAACCAATCAGAGTCCGATAGGCATCTCCTTCTTGGGTTTCGCGCCAGAGTAGGGCGAGGCGATGACGTATGCCCTGGCGGGAGAATCACAAAGGATCCCAGGTGTTCCAGGTCAGGAAATGGAGCTTGATGACGATGGCCCCTTATCTGCCTGCTGACGGGATTTGGCAGGGCGAGGCGCTTTCCGAGATCTTCTTTTGTGTGCGTCCATCAGGGACCTTTACACATGAAAGGGCGGGCTCAGGTAGGGCCGAGATGGACTCCTGCCTTGAGCCAAGGAGGTTCTGCGCAGTCACAGATACAGAGAAAATTATAAATCCTATTTCCTATCTAATACAGTTGGCTTCTACCTAACTAACACAAAAATAAAACATAGTTTAATCCTTAGTCAAACAAAAGTCCAGAAGTGGAACGGATTTACTTCTGGCTCCGCTATCATTATCAACTCTCAAAAGTGTGTAAAGTAACGCTAAATTAATCTATCTAATCTATTAATCTGTCTAATGACTGATTGATAATGGACTGGAATACTTTGGACCAGAAGCTGGGGATTTATTTTGAACCAAGAAAGCAAGAAGGGATACGGAGCCCAAAGCTGGCCACGCAGCAATGCAGGATGACTTTATGAAGGCAGAATAACAGAGGCTGAGCGGATTCATTTATCTGCAAGAAACGTAACCTGAGTTTGATGTTTAGGATCTGGCTTCTGTGCTACTGATCAAAACAGGCTTTTGTGTAAGAAGTCGTAGAGATTAACGGCTGCAAATAAGAGGCTAGAATGTAGGATGTAAAATCCCACTGCTTTCCTCTCTTCCCGCCCATAGTTCCTTCCTGGCGATGAAGAACGAAGGGGCTTCTTTGAAAATCACTTTTCTGACTTTAATTCCTTGGATTCCACAGGAAAAGCTCCTGTATTTGCAGAAATGAGGGGGGAAATAATTTTGGTGTGCAAGAGACTGCCACAGGTTCTATCAATAGGTGGTGCTACACCTTTACTTTATTTCCAGACTGTGTCCCTCTCTGGATGGTTGTGTGTTGCAATGATTCTTGTGTGTGTGTGTGTGTGTGTGTGTGTGTGCGTGCGTGCGTGTGGGAGAGGGAGAGGGAGAGGGAGAGAGAGAGAGAGAGAGAGAGAGAGAGAGAGAGAGAGAGAGAGAG
>NW_025951186.1:0-11822 GCF_021028975.2 Sphaerodactylus townsendi
CGGAGACCTTATCTCTGCGAGGGAGATGAGACCTCCGTTCCCATGGGAATCCGGGAGGGGGGATGGGATGGACAGAGTTATAACCTGTGTTTCTGGCGGGAGATCTTATTCCTGCCACTGCGTGTACGTGAGCTTTCTACGATGTCTGAATAAACGGTCTTTTACACCCAAAAAGCCTTTTATTTCTGCTTCTATGGAATTCCTTACATTGTGGCAGGAAACTATCGTTCATCTATCTTCCAAGTGCAGTGGACCTCTGGTGCCTCGGCATGGAGAGGTTGAATATTCCTGTGGAAGGTTCGGTAGCCCCCAAAGAGGGCTCCGAGCTCTCCCTTCTGGATTTGGACGAACCGGCGGGAGAACGGGTCTCGCTGGTGACTCTTTCCCGTCCTCGTATCAGCACGAGTCTTCCCTTACTCCGCTGGAACGAGGGACGTGAAGACGACCATGGGGACTTACATGAGTCGTTTGGGGCGCTGTCTATGGATCGAGCGCCTGTGGATCGGGTATCTACCCGTTTTCGTATGGATTACAAACCCCAGATGCAACCTGTCACGGAGGAGACGGGCCTGACCACCTTTCATGCGGCAACCCAGGAGTCCATCGAACGATTCCTGGACTCGTATTTTGGTGATGCTCCCAAAGATCCACCGTGGCATAGCACTGGGGCCCGTCCGAAGACCACCGCTGACACTGGGACTATACCAGGGATTGGGAGGGGTATCCGTACCGCCTTCCGATCGGACCCCCCTGATCCCGGGCCAACGGCTGCACCTGAGATGCCCCGTGGAGCCACCGGTGGGCACGACGTCCCGCGTCCAGATGAAGAGGAGTCCGGAGAAAGCCTGCACTCCCAGCCGGATCTGTTCCCTCTCCCATCGAAAGAGAGCTGGGATGAGGAAGTGGGCCGACTGCGAGATGCCCAAGAAGCGTGGGCCCGGGAACGCCAGCTATGGGAAGAGGAACGAGAACAGCTGCAGCAAGAGCGTGAAAACCTGCAAAGAGACCGGGAACAGCAGCGCAAAGAAGTCCAACTCGAATTGGACCGTGCCAAAGATGCGCTACAACGGCAATATGCGCAGAATCTATCAGTCCATGATAAAGTCCTGGAACACTCCAAACTGAACTTACAGCGTCAACGCGAAAGCGTTCAGGCCTTGCGTACACAAAGTGAAATTACTGCAGCTGTTCAACGAGACGAACTGGCGAAATTGGAACGAGAGAAAGCAGCTTTGCATGCGCACCAGGATGCATTGACTCGCAAGGAGAGAGAGCTGGCTGCCTTGGAGAGGGAATTGAAGACGCAGCAGACCAGGACAACCCAAGTTGGAGTCTACGCTGTCACTGGTACAGCCGGTGCCAGAGGGGCGACGCTGCTGGGTCCCGCCACCTTCCAAGGACCGGCTCCCACCGGAACGCCAGCAGCACCGGCGTTGATACCTCCACCGATTCCGGCCCCCCCTGCGCAACCGCTGCCTCAACCTGCTCAACCTGCGCAACCACCACCCCTGCCGGCGCCAAGGGCCGTGGAGAGGGGATACTACAGACCTCCAATACCTGCCCGTTTCGATGGGACCGCTTCCAAACTTCCCTACTTCATCTTGCAACTCGATGCCCACATGGAGGACTATGACGATTTATACCGGTCTGAGCGCGAAAAAATACGGGACATCGGCTCAGTCCTGGATGGGGCGGCAGCCGACTGGTTTGTGACTCTTTTGAACCTGCAAGATGAAGATACTCGCACGGTGCCCGCATTCCTCCAAGCCTTAAGGGCTCGCTTCCAAGATCCGGGTGCTGAAAATGAAGCTATCCGCACCATCAAAACTATTCAGCAAGGCAACCGCTCGTTTGCAGAATTCGCCCGTGAATTTCGTGCGGCGGCTGCTCGACTCCCTCCTGAGTGGCCTGAGCGCATGAAATGTGAATACTTCTCGGATGCTGTCGACGGCAAGCTGCGTGAAACGGTGTTTTTAATTCGGGTCCCCCGCACCATTGCTGATTGGGTTGCATTGGGATCCCAGGTGGCATCTCGCTTGGAGTACGCTCGTGCCGGAGGCCGCCCATGCCCAAAACCTGCCACTGCGTCCACCAAACCAAGCCCAGCCGCCCCTACCGAGACCACCTCCGAGCGCCGTCGCCGACTGGGATTGTGTCTTTACTGCGGAGGACCAGGTCATCTAGCCGCCAACTGCCCGAAAAAACAGAAGCCAACCGCTCCGGCCGCGCGCACCCCATCTGCCAAGCCACCACGCAAATCCGGGCCGCCCCCAACGGGCTCATCCAAGGCAGTCATCGAAGGCGACCCGGAGGAGGGGGAAGCAGCTGTTTGCCTTTCTTCAGCCCCCATGGACATGGGTTCGACGCCAGACGCGGTGAGTGAAGGCAGCGCTCCCATTACAATCCAAGCATTTCTGGCCAACCCCGCTAAGCATACCCGTATTATAGCCTCAGCCCTTGTGGATTCTGGCTGCTCCCATTGCTTAATGCGGCCCCAGGTGGCGGAGGAGCTAGGTCTAGACCAAGTCCCCCTGGCTAAGCCCATACCATTCACCCAAATGGACGGCAGTCCTCTCGGGAGCGAAGGACCGGCCCAGTTCAAAACGCAACCGGTTCTCCTCCGCTGCGCCGACCATTGGGAGAAAATTAGTTTTATTCTGGCGCCAGTGGCCAAACATTCCATAGTTCTGGGCATGCCATGGTTGTTGTTGCATGAACCAAAATTCCTTTGGAAGGAAAGGATCTTAGAATTCACTGACCCTCCCTGCGGTGAACACATGAATTGGGGGGAAAACTCGACTTCTCCTGACACACACACCCCCCCCGGCTTCATCAGCGATTGCTCCCGATTCTACCGGCATTCCACCGGCGTACCAAGATCTAGCCAGAGTATTTCAGGAGCAGGAATGCGATCAATTGCCACCCCATAGAGACACTGATTGCAAAATCGTAATACAGCCAGGGGCGCAACTGCCCAAAGGTAGAATCTACCGCATGAGTCCCAATGAGGAGAAGGAACTTCGTGCCTTCTTAGACAAGAACCTCGCTCGCGGGTTCATACGGCGGGCTACCAAACACACACATGCTGCTCCTGTATTGTTTGTAAAAAAGAAAGATGGGTCTTTATGGCTCTGCACAGATTACCGAGGACTCAATGCAGTCTCCCTGTCCAACAAATACCCTTTGCCTTTAATCAAGGACCTTTTAGACGCATTGGGCAAGGGACGCATCTTTACTAAGTTGGACTTGAGAGAAGCTTACTACAGGGTCAGAATTGCTGAAGGCTATGAACATTTGACTGCATTTAACACAAAGTTTGGACAGTTTGAATACTTAATAATGCCATTCGGGTTAAGTGGGGCCCCCGGAGCTTTTATGGCCCTTATCAACGAAGTTCTCCACGATTTATTGTACAAGGGAGTAGTGGTGTACTTAGATGACGTGTTAATTTATTCACAAACCATGGAGGAGCATGAAGCATTGGTTCGGGAGGTATTGAAACGTTTGCTCAACAACTCCCTCTTTGCCAAACTTTCCAAGTGCTGTTTCCACCAAACCTCTATTGACTATTTGGGTTACCGGATCTCGCCCGAAGGCCTAAAAATGGATCCTGCTAAGATTGATGCAGTCCTCCAATGGCCTGCCCCTACCAACCGAAAAGAACTCCAATCTTTTCTAGGTTTTGCTAATTTCTATCGTGACTTTATACCCCAATTCGCTGAACTGACTCTCCCCCTCACAGACCTCTTACGTACTAAGGGTAAAGATCCACTGACCGCCAAGCCCGGGGCCCCCCTTTCCTGGTCTGAAGAATGTCAGACGGCCTTTCAGCTTTTAAAATCTGCTTTTACCACCGAACCTATCCTAAAGCACCCTGACCCAGATCTCCCGTTTGTGGTTCACGTGGATGCCTCGGACAAAGCGCTTGGGGCAGCCCTGTTGCAGAGAAATAAAGATGATAGGCTGGTTCCGTGTGCTTATTTGTCAAAGAAATTCTCCGGTGCTGAACTCAACTGGACTGTAGGGGATAAAGAGACTGCGGCCATCAAAGTAGCACTCTCCACTTGGCGCCACTGGCTGGAGGGGGCTAAACACCCCTTTCAAGTTTGGTCGGATCACAAGAACTTGGCCGCCCTCTCCACCCCCCTCAAGATGTCCGCGAAGCAACTTCGTTGGGCCGATTTCTTTTCTCGTTTCTCTTTCACGGTCCATTTCTTCCCCGGAAAAACCAATAAACTGGCTGATGCGCTCTCGCGCCTACCCGGGGAGGGGGGTGGAGCTGCCTTACGGGACATTCCGCGCACTATTCTCTCCCCCTCCCAATTGGGGCTGGCTGTCACCCGATCTCAGACATCCACTCCTCCTTCTCCGCCCATTCCCAGCCTGGTCTCTCCTTTCCTACGGGAACTCGAGGAGGCGGGGCTGCGCGAGCCTCCGGCGGAGGAAGGTGACTCCCAATTGCGTTTGGAGAATGGCGTTTGGCGGCGGGGGGAGTGTTGGTACGTGCCTCCCCCCCTCCGTAAGCAGGTTCTCGAGGCCTGCCATGATGCCCGCTCGGCTGGACATTTTGGCTTTCTAAAAACTCTGCATTTGGCCCGCCGTCAGTTCTGGTGGCGCGCGATGCGCAAGGACATTGAGACGTATATTAAAGGTTGCTCTGTTTGTGCAGAAGCCAAGAACGTTCCGGGAAAACCCCATGGTCTGTTGAAACCTCTCCCGGTGGCCTCCCGCCCCTGGGAAGTCATTTCCATGGATTTTATTACAGATTTGCCAGAAAGTCATGGCAACACGGTCTTGTGGGTGGTGGTGGACTTATTTTCTAAACAAGCCCATTTCATCCCATGTGCTTCCATCCCCTCCGCTCCTAAGTTAGCGCGTCTGTTCATTCAGCATATTTACCGTCTACACTCCGCCCCCGTTAAGGTGGTCTCCGACCGCGGCCCCCAATTCATTTCTAAGTTCTGGAAAGCTTTTCTAGGGTTGTTAGGGGCCGCCCCGGCGGTTGCCGCCCCCTACCACGTTCAAAGTGACGGTGAGTCGGAGAGAACGAACAGAACCCTAGAGCAGTATTTACGTTGTTACACCAACTACCACCAAGACAATTGGTGCGAGCTAATTCCGTTTGCAGAGTACGCCTATAACAATGCGGTTCATAGCAGTACAAAAAAGCCCCCCTTCGAAATTGTGTCCGGTCGCTCCTTCCCTCCGTTGCCGCAACTACCTGCGGAAGCATTGGATCCTCCGGAGTTTCAGCAGTGGATTTCATCTCTGGCCGAGGGGTGGAAAATGGTCCAGACTGCCTTACAGCAGGCTAAAGACTCCCAAAAGCTGCAAGCGGATAAGCACCGCTCAGATTTCCCTCTGCGTGTGGGCGCCTGGGTGTATTTGTCTACCAAAAATCTCAGAGACGTGCATAAATTTTCAAAACTTGGCAAAAGATTCGTGGGACCTTTTCAGATTACTAAAGTGATTAATGATGTCACTGCCCGATTGGATTTGCCTAACTCTCTTAGTAATATTCATCCTGTCTTCCATTCCAGTTTACTCAAGGAGGCTCCCATTTCCGATGCCTGGCACAACCCGCCGGAGAGACCCCCACCGACTATTATTGATGGCCACAAGCATTACGAAATTGACGCCATCCTGGACTCTCGCTTTAATCGCAAACGCTTACAATATTTAGTCTCTTGGGTGGGGTATTCCTCTGGGTATAATCAATGGATTTATTCCGAAAATATTGACGCCCCCGCCCTCATTTCTGCTTTCCACCGCGCCTTTCCGCACAAACCTGGGGGGGAGGGGTCTTTTTTAAGGGAGGCAGAGTGTAAAGAATTCAATGGTGTTGATGAGCGGGTCAGCCGCCTGGCCTTGACTACATTCCACAGCCCGGGCGATGGGCCAGCTTCTCCGGCGGAGACCTTATCTCTGCGAGGGAGATGAGACCTCCGTTCCCATGGGAATCCGGGAGGGGGGATGGGATGGACAGAGTTATAACCTGTGTTTCTGGCGGGAGGTCTTATTCCTGCCACTGCGTGTACGTGAGCTTTCTACGATGTCTGAATAAACGGTCTTTTACACCCAAAAAGCCTTTTATTTCTGCTTCTATGGAATTCCTTACATTGTGGCAGGAAACTATCGTTCATCTATCTTCCAAGTGCAGTGGACCTCTGGTGCCTCGGCATGGAGAGGTTGAATATTCCTGTGGAAGGTTTGGTAGCCCCCAAAGAGGGCTCCGAGCTCTCCCTTCTGGATTTGGACGAACCGGCGGGAGAACGGGTCTCGCTGGTGACTCTCTCCCGTCCTTGTATCAGCACGAGTCTTCCCTTACTCCGCTGGAACGAGGGACGTGAAGACGACCATGGGGACTTACATGAGTCGTTTGGGGCGCTGTCTATGGATCGAGCGCCTGTGGATCGGGTATCTACCCGTTTTCGTATGGATTACAAACCCCAGATGCAACCTGTCACGGAGGAGACGGGCCTGACCACCTTTCATGCGGCAACCCAGGAGTCCATCGAACGATTCCTGGACTCGTATTTTGGTGATGCTCCCAAAGATCCACCGTGGCATAGCACTGGGGCCCGTCCGAAGACCACCGCTGACACTGGGACTATACCAGGGATTGGGAGGGGTATCCGTACCGCCTTCCGATCGGACCCCCCTGATCCCGGGCCAACGGCTGCACCTGAGATGCCCCGTGGAGCCACCGGTGGGCACGACGTCCTGCGTCCAGATGAAGAGGAGTCCGGAGAAAGCCTGCACTCCCAGCCGGATCTGTTCCCTCTCCCATCAAGAGAGAGCTGGGATGAGGAAGTGGGCCGACTGCGAGATGCCCAAGAAGCGTGGGCCCGGGAACGCCAGCTATGGGAAGAGGAACGAGAACAGCTGCAGCAAGAGCGTGAAAACCTGCAAAGAGACCGGGAACAGCAGCGCAAAGAAGTCCAACTCGAATTGGACCGTGCCAAAGATGCGCTACAACGGCAATATGCGCAGAATCTCTCAGTCCATGATAAAGTCCTGGAACACTCCAAACTGAACTTACAGCGTCAACGCGAAAGCGTTCAGGCCTTGCGTACACAAAGTGAAATTACTGCAGCTGTTCAACGAGACGAACTGGCGAAATTGGAACGAGAGAAAGCAGCTTTGCATGCGCACCAGGATGCATTGACTCGCAAGGAGAGAGAGCTGGCTGCCTTGGAGAGGGAACTGAAGAAGCAGCAGACCAGGACAACCCAAGTTGGAGTCTACGCTGTCACTGGTACAGCCGGTGCCAGAGGGGCGACGCTGCTGGGTCCCGCCACCTTCCAAGGACCGGCTCCCACCGGAACGCCAGCAGCACCGGCGTTGATACCTCCACCGATTCCGGCCCCCCCTGCGCAACCGCTGCCTCAACCTGCTCAACCTGCGCAACCACCACCCCTGCCGGCGCCAAGGGCCGTGGAGAGGGGATACTACAGACCTCCAATACCTGCCCGTTTCGATGGGACCGCTTCCAAACTTCCCTACTTCATCTTGCAACTCGATGCCCACATGGAGGACTATGACGATTTATACCGGTCTGAGCGCGAAAAAATACGGGACATCGGCTCAGTCCTGGATGGGGCGGCAGCCGACTGGTTTGTGACTCTTTTGAACCTGCAAGATGAAGATACTCGCACGGTGCCCGCATTCCTCCAAGCCTTAAGGGCTCGCTTCCAAGATCCGGGTGCTGAAAATGAAGCTATCCGCACCATCAAAACTATTCAGCAAGGCAACCGCTCGTTTGCAGAATTCGCCCGTGAATTTCGTGCGGCGGCTGCTCGACTCCCTCCTGAGTGGCCTGAGCGCATGAAATGTGAATACTTCTCGGATGCTGTCGACGGCAAGCTGCGTGAAACGGTGTTTTTAATTCGGGTCCCCTGCACCATTGCTGATTGGGTTGCATTGGGATCCCAGGTGGCATCTCGCTTGGAGTACGCTCGTGCCGGAGGCCGCCCATGCCCAAAACCTGCCACTGCGTCCACCAAACCAAGCCCAGCCGCCCCTACCGAGACCACCTCCGAGCGCCGTCGCCGACTGGGATTGTGTCTTTACTGCGGAGGACCAGGTCATCTAGCCGCCAACTGCCCGAAAAAACAGAAGCCAACCGCTCCGGCCGCGCGCACCCCATCTGCCAAGCCACCACGCAAATCCGGGCCGCCCCCAACGGGCTCATCCAAGGCAGTCATCGAAGGCGACCCGGAGGAGGGGGAAGCAGCTGTTTGCCTTTCTTCAGCCCCCATGGACATGGGTTCGACGCCAGACGCGGTGAGTGAAGGCAGCGCTCCCATTACAATCCAAGCATTTCTGGCCAACCCCGCTAAGCATACCCGTATTATAGCCTCAGCCCTTGTGGATTCTGGCTGCTCCCATTGCTTAATGCGGCCCCAGGTGGCGGAGGAGCTAGGTCTAGACCAAGTCCCCCTGGCTAAGCCCATACCATTCACCCAAATGGACGGCAGTCCTCTCGGGAGCGAAGGACCGGCCCAGTTCAAAACGCAACCGGTTCTCCTCCGCTGCGCCGACCATTGGGAGAAAATTAGTTTTATTCTGGCGCCAGTGGCCAAACATTCCATAGTTCTGGGCATGCCATGGTTGTTGTTGCATGAACCAAAATTCCTTTGGAAGGAAAGGATCTTAGAATTCACTGACCCTCCCTGCGGTGAACACATGAATTGGGGGGAAAACTCGACTTCTCCTGACACACACACCCCCCCCCGGCTTCATCAGCGATTGCTCCCGATTCTACCGGCATTCCACCGGCGTACCAAGATCTAGCCAGAGTATTTCAGGAGCAGGAATGCGATCAATTGCCACCCCATAGAGACACTGATTGCAAAATCGTAATACAGCCAGGGGCGCAACTGCCCAAAGGTAGAATCTACCGCATGAGTCCCAATGAGGAGAAGGAACTTCGTGCCTTCTTAGACAAGAACCTCGCTCGCGGGTTCATACGGCGGGCTACCAAACACACACATGCTGCTCCTGTATTGTTTGTAAAAAAGAAAGATGGGTCTTTATGGCTCTGCACAGATTACCGAGGACTCAATGCAGTCTCCCTGTCCAACAAATACCCTTTGCCTTTAATCAAGGACCTTTTAGACGCATTGGGCAAGGGACGCATCTTTACTAAGTTGGACTTGAGAGAAGCTTACTACAGGGTCAGAATTGCTGAAGGCTATGAACATTTGACTGCATTTAACACAAAGTTTGGACAGTTTGAATACTTAATAATGCCATTCGGGTTAAGTGGGGCCCCCGGAGCTTTTATGGCCCTTATCAACGAAGTTCTCCACGATTTATTGTACAAGGGAGTAGTGGTGTACTTAGATGACGTGTTAATTTATTCACAAACCATGGAGGAGCATGAAGCATTGGTTCGGGAGGTATTGAAACGTTTGCTCAACAACTCCCTCTTTGCCAAACTTTCCAAGTGCTGTTTCCACCAAACCTCTATTGACTATTTGGGTTACCGGATCTCGCCCGAAGGCCTAAAAATGGATCCTGCTAAGATTGATGCAGTCCTCCAATGGCCTGCCCCTACCAACCGAAAAGAACTCCAATCTTTTCTAGGTTTTGCTAATTTCTATCGTGACTTTATACCCCAATTCGCTGAACTGACTCTCCCCCTCACAGACCTCTTACGCACTAAGGGTAAAGATCCACTGACCGCCAAGCCCGGGGCCCCCCTTTCCTGGTCTGAAGAATGTCAGACGGCCTTTCAGCTTTTAAAATCTGCTTTTACCACCGAACCTATCCTAAAGCACCCTGACCCAGATCTCCCGTTTGTGGTTCACGTGGATGCCTCGGACAAAGCGCTTGGGGCAGCCCTGTTGCAGAGAAATAAAGATGATAGGCTGGTTCCGTGTGCTTATTTGTCAAAGAAATTCTCCGGTGCTGAACTCAACTGGACTGTAGGGGATAAAGAGACTGCGGCCATCAAAGTAGCACTCTCCACTTGGCGCCACTGGCTGGAGGGGGCTAAACACCCCTTTCAAGTTTGGTCGGATCACAAGAACTTGGCCGCCCTCTCCACCCCCCTCAAGATGTCCGCGAAGCAACTTCGTTGGGCCGATTTCTTTTCTCGTTTCTCTTTCACGGTCCATTTCTTCCCCGGAAAAACCAATAAACTGGCTGATGCGCTCTCGCGCCTACCCGGGGAGGGGGGTGGAGCTGCCTTACGGGACATTCCGCGCACTATTCTCTCCCCCTCCCAATTGGGGCTGGCTGTCACCCGATCTCAGACATCCACTCCTCCTTCTCCGCCCATTCCCAGCCTGGTCTCTCCTTTCCTACGGGAACTCGAGGAGGCGGGGCTGCGCGAGCCTCCGGCGGAGGAAGGTGACTCCCAATTGCGTTTGGAGAATGGCGTTTGGCGGCGGGGGGAGTGTTGGTACGTGCCTCCCCCCCTCCGTAAGCAGGTTCTCGAGGCCTGCCATGATGCCCGCTCGGCTGGACATTTTGGCTTTCTAAAAACTCTGCATTTGGCCCGCCGTCAGTTCTGGTGGCGCGCGATGCGCAAGGACATTGAGACGTATATTAAAGGTTGCTCTGTTTGTGCAGAAGCCAAGAACGTTCCGGGAAAACCCCATGGTCTGTTGAAACCTCTCCCGGTGGCCTCCCGCCCCTGGGAAGTCATTTCCATGGATTTTATTACAGATTTGCCAGAAAGTCATGGCAACACGGTCTTGTGGGTGGTGGTGGACTTATTTTCTAAACAAGCCCATTTCATCCCATGTGCTTCCATCCCCTCCGCTCCTAAGTTAGCGCGTCTGTTCATTCAGCATATTTACCGTTTACACTCCGCCCCCGTTAAGGTGGTCTCCGACCGCGGCCCCCAATTCATTTCAAAGTTCTGGAAAGCTTTTCTAGGGTTGTTAGGGGCTGCACCGGCAGTTGCCGCCCCCTACCACGTTCAAAGTGACGGTGAGTCGGAGAGAACGAACAGAACCCTAGAGCAGTATTTACGTTGTTACACCAACTACCACCAAGACAATTGGTGCGAGCTCATTCCGTTTGCGGAGTACGCCTATAATAATGCGGTTCATAGCAGTACAAAAAAGCCCCCCTTCGAAATTGTGTCCGGTCGCTCCTTCCCTCCGTTGCCGCAACTACCTGCGGAAGCATTGGATCCTCCGGAGTTTCAGCAGTGGATTTCATCTCTGGCCGAGGGGTGGAAAATGGTCCAGACTGCCTTACAGCAGGCTAAAGACTCCCAAAAGCTGCAAGCGGATAAGCACCGCTCAGATTTCCCTCTGCGTGTGGGCGCCTGGGTGTATTTGTCTACCAAAAATCTCAGAGACGTGCATAAATTTTCAAAACTTGGCAAAAGATTCGTGGGACCTTTTCAGATTACTAAAGTGATTAATGATGTCACTGCCCGATTGGATTTGCCTAACTCTCTTAGTAATATTCATCCTGTCTTCCATTCCAGTTTACTCAAGGAGGCTCCCATTTCCGATGCCTGGCACAACCCGCCGGAGAGACCCCCACCGACTATTATTGATGGCCACAAGCATTACGAAATTGACGCCATCCTGGACTCTCGCTTTAATCGCAAACGCTTACAATATTTAGTCTCTTGGGTGGGGTATTCCTCTGGGTATAATCAATGGATTTATTCCGAAAATATTGACGCCCCCGCCCTCATTTCTGCTTTCCACCGCGCCTTTCCGCACAAACCTGGGGGGGAGGGGTCTTTTTTAAGGGAGGCAGAGTGTAAAGAATTCAATGGTGTTGATGAGCGGGTCAGCCGCCTGGCCTTGACTACATTCCACAGCCCGGGCGATGGGCCAGCTTCTCCG